>NC_029788.2:3366820-3367425 GCF_000816755.2 Arachis ipaensis | reverse complement strand
CTATTGTGGATGTTCGATCTCTTCTACTAGTGGAGTGATAGGTACGGCATTAAAAATAATGGTACACTGCAAGTTGAAGTGTTTAGGACATGATATCACGGATAGGCAAATTAATTAATATGGGGACGACTGCATTTGATTCATTATTCTTTTCATTTCAATTATTTAGTTAAGATAATGTGCAAAATTTTATTTGTTAAAATGTACTCTCACCCTTTATCCACATTAGATCGTTGAGATTTAGAAATATTTAAAAATCATTAGTAATATTTATATTGACACCATATACAATTTGTTATATACATTTTTTATCAACTTATATTGACACCATATATACACCATATAAAAATCGTTGATATATATTTTTTATTGTATATAAAAGATAAATTTGTTACTTTTTAATTTCTTATCAATTACTTGTAATGCTAAAAATAGAAGGTATAAAAGAGAAGTGTATACAAATAATTAAGGTGGTGCATATAAAAGTAAAAGATGTAGAAGAGAAGTTGATACAAATTAAGATATTGTGCGTATAATATTTCTCAAAACAATTTTTAATTATATTCAAAAAATATTTTATAAACAAAAAATCAGTTATTATATAT
>NC_029788.2:3366498-3366798 GCF_000816755.2 Arachis ipaensis | reverse complement strand
TCATATATTATAGTTGATAGTTATTATATATATACCATTATCTCTTAATTTATAAGTATTTTCTGAATTTTTATTGAACTCGTATAAAACTATATATATCCTATACCTAAAATTAAATCGCTACCTATGAATGTTTTACATAAGATGAAAATTCATGTGCAGTCTCGGGTGAAGTTGATAACTGAGAGCCGTTAGATGAAAATTTAGTCAAATCATTCAACAATTCTCAATTATCATCAACTTCACATGAAATTGACTGCACCTGAGTTTTCATCTTTACCTAATTTAAACGTACCAAAC
>NC_029788.2:3365800-3366406 GCF_000816755.2 Arachis ipaensis | reverse complement strand
GAAAGAAGCGAGATTCTAGGATAGTTATTGGTTACATTGATGAATGCCTATTTTATGGTTTTGATTTCATTATGCATTGCTTTGTTTTTGGAATAACTTAATCTTCACTCCCATGGCGGTTCAGATTTATAAACTATCAAATAAATTCAAAATAATATCATATTCAAATGAATGTGAATGACAAATCAATGATGCAAATTGCAAAGCTATTACTTCCATCACAAGTTACAAATATATATAGCATCAAACGTAACATGCAATGAATGATTATGTTCTAATAAAATCGTTAGTCATAAAAGGGAGAAAACATATAGGAAGAAAATATAGGTAGTTATTCTTAAATAAATTGAAAAAAAAATAATAATTTTAAAAATAAATTAAAACAAAATTAGATATTAAAATCAAATTTCTTTTTGGGAGGAGGGAAATTTAGTTGATCTCTCCTGATTAATTATTACATGCAAAATTATTGAATGGCCCCACCTGATTATATAAATATATTTTTTGGTGATTTTAGGTTTTAATATGGATTTGTATTTGTTTTTAATAGTGAACATTTTTATGATTAGAAAATTATATTCAACAAAATTAGTTTAATCTGATCTG
>NC_029788.2:3362338-3365761 GCF_000816755.2 Arachis ipaensis | reverse complement strand
AATTGATAAAAAGAGACATATCAATATTTGTACATTATGTATGTAACATAAAAGGATATATGTGAGTGTTTTCATAAAAAATATATTTATGACATAATAAAAATCAATCCAAAGTAACTTAAATTTACTTTATTTTATATTTATTAATTACTATTAAAATAAATTATTAATATTAGATAATACTTGTACAATAATAAACTTTACATAAATAAAATAATTGCCACCTTAGCATTAGTGTTCAATAATTACGTTGAACTTGCAGATGTAAATTTCGGTCAATATGGTAAGGAAAGCTGATAATAAAGATATGAATTTACATCTACATTACATTAATCAATTCATTAATGTAGTGATTATGACCCTATAAACTAAGATATTCTTTGAATACGACGAATACGAGAAATATCTTACTCTAATCTCTATTTAGAATTTAATTACTTTCTTAACACCACGGTATTTAGGAAATGAGTCATCATCCTTGTCTTCTTAACGGTCTATTAAGCTGTATTTATTTACAGATATAAGACATTGAAATAAAAATATAAAAATATAAAATTATATTTAACAATATAAATAAAAATATTAAATTAGTATATTTTATATTTATCTTAATAAAAAGAATATAGAAATACTAATAAAAGATATAATTTATTTTTTATTCAAACATAGTCTTATAATTTAAAATCGCATTATTATTCTACTAATCGTTAACATAGTTGTTAGCTTGTTGCACAAGCATTTCTTTTCTTTTATTTCTTTTCGCTTTTTACATAATTGTCTGCAGTGAAGGGTTAAAAAATTACGATATAGTCTCCAAATAAATATAAAAATTCAGGCCGTAATAATCTTGTTACAATAAAGTAATTTGTTAGAACTTTAATTATAGATTACATCAAGGTCATAATAAGAAATAATAACAAATGACAATAGCAATTTTAATGTGCATCACAAAAGTCAGAATAATAACACTCGCAATTATATCATATATATTTGTCACAATAAACTCGGTTTAAGGTAAATTCCATTAACAACATTTAAAAAGGATAATGATACCATAACGATTACAATACACGTTACAAATTAAAAGCCACAATACTCGCATTTGCAACAAAACCTAACCGCGACTAAAATCCCAACCAAAAATTATAAAAAGAAGAATAAAATTCATGTTATTTTACAAAAATACAATTTACTTTGTACGATTAAAAAAATGATAATTTTAGCTATTTTTATTATTTGTTCTTAACCATCATTTTTGTCTGACAACTACTCTATCAACTTTGATGTGATCTCTTAAAGGCAGGGGGTAAGCACGGGTAGCGGATACCCGTTTATCCGTCCGAACACGAATCGAACCAATTAAATTGGTTCTGAAACCAACGGGTAATCGGGTCCAATCTAAACCAAACCGATGGCTTTTATTAGTGATTGGTTCGGGTATCGATTTTGGGGGTGCGGAACCCGAACCAATCCACAAATCCGATCATATATTAATTAAATAAAAAATAAAAAAATATATATGGCTTTTTCATTAGACAATGATTATTCATTATTAATATGTTTGAATTTTAATGAGTTTAGTTTTTAATGTATTTGGTGTTTAACATGTTTGGATTATTTCCATTGATGTTACATGTTGATTGTACTTGTTGAATTTTTAAGATAAAAATTTGGTTTTTCTTTTTTATGAATTTTAAAGTCATCGGGTACCCAATTACCCGAACCGAACCAATCCATTCTTAATCGGTTTGGTTTGGTTCGAGTACATGTACAAAAAAATATAAATTCGAACCAAACCGAACCAATTACATTTTGATCAATTCGGTTCTAATTTTAACATAAACTCGAACCAAATCGACTCATGCTCACCCCTACTTAAAAGTAAGATCCTATGTGGCAGGTTAGATTATGATTAGATAAATAGTCTCTTTACTAAAAATTTAATTAGGATAAATACTTTCTCACAAAAATTTTGTGAAAAGACTATTTATCCTAATGATTAAATAACACATAAAATATAACTTGTCAGGTAAAATTTTGCTGTTAAAAAATAAAAACAAAGTTAACATCAAAATTTAATTATCTGACAAAAATAATAATTGTGAATTAAATTGTCATTTTTTAGATGCAAAAAGGCGAATTTTCGGGTGCAGTCGACTTCATGTGAAGTTGATAGTTGAGAGCTACTATTAGATTATTTGACCGATTTGACTAAATTTTCATCTAACGACTCTCAACTATCAACTTCACGTGAAGTCGACTGTACCTGAATTTTACATCACTGCTAAACCAATGTGAGTGGAATAGTTAATAATTAGTTACTGTCTTTTCTTTAATTTTGTGTGTGTAAATAAATTAAGATTATTTACTTTGGCTTTGTGAAAATCATTAAAGGCAAGATTGAAGAAGAAGATGCGTATTGTTGGGTGGGACCAAGAGCTTTGACTTTATTTAAGAAGCTTTAGAAGAAAGAGAGAGATATGTCTCCCCACAAAAAGAACACTCAAATTTATATCCACAAAAATAGAAGTCGACACGACATTGCATTCTTTTTAGTTGTAATAATGAAAACATACACTATTTGATTTTGGCTCTTTTGGTTAATTGGCATCCAATGGAAATTCACCATAACAAGTTTCAATGTAGCTTTGCCCTATTCATATGATTACAACATTATGTTTGTTTAGTTTTCTGCCATCTACATATCTTCTTCTTCTTAAGTAGTGTCAGAGTTTATTGTACTCTCTTCTAAGGTACATTTAGACAAACTTTACAAATCATGAATTTATTATGTGACATTATTTATGGTATATTTATTTTGATCTTAGGTAATTAATTGAATCATGCTGCTGATTTGAGAACTTTTCTTTTTTTAATATTGGAGTTTAATTGGCGTAACCCACGAAAAATGGCCAAAAATTCGTATTTAATCTCGTTGTGGAAGTCGAAGAGCTTTAACTCAGATGGCGTTTCACCCCCTCCCCACCACTAAAGTCTAGAGTTCAAACTCTAGAAAATGCATTTGAGAGAAAAAATGTGATAAATGTGTGAGGAGTGTGTGAGTGTGTTATGTACTTAGGTTTGGGAGTTGTCTAATTCACTGACCCAAAAAACGTCATCGCCGTTTTCTTTTTTGTCAATTAAAAAAATAATAATTATAAAAAATGTCACTATAAAAATTACATCCACAAAACATCATCCACATTTTGTGCCTTTCAAAAAAATTGAGTCAAAATCATAGGAGGTTAAAACACAATAACCCTAAAATATCAATGCATATCACCAAATTGTTTATAATATAGAAAAAATGATTCGCTATTTGATTCTAACCAATCATTATTTTCATTCTTTGATTTAAATTTTTTTTGACGTAAATAGTTTTGTTCCTAGAAAATTATTTCTTTTAAAAGTAATAATAGTAAT
>NC_029788.2:3361489-3362244 GCF_000816755.2 Arachis ipaensis | reverse complement strand
GGAGGGAATAAAAGACATCAATTGTTAAATATAAATTAGAATAACAAAAAGTAGAAGAAAATTTAAAAATAAAAAACGAAACAAAACAACATGTCATTGAGTGAAACCATATCCAAGTTAATATAAAAACAAAAGCAATTAATTAAGAACCAAACCAAAAAGAGTAAATGTTAGCGTATAGCTACCTTTTGATCTGTTTATCCCATTTTTTAATGTTCCATATGGTTAGTTCCATTGTTCTATCTTTTATCCTTTTGCATGATTGAGAAGGAGATTCGTTGCCATGATAATTGGTACTTTTTTAGTCAATAATTTTGAAAAAAAAAAAACATGTACTTATTCATATATGTGAGAGTGCCTTTTTTATTTCATTTTATTTATTATTATTTTTCATTTCATTTCCAATTGCTACCACCTTAAGAAATGAGTTGTCGTTTTCCATGTTGTTAAATTTTTCCTTCTGGCTCTTGATAGCAACTTTTGCCTCTTATCTTTTCTAGTGTCGGCAGGAGCAGAAACTTCCTTTATATTATGCTAATAACAATAATTAATTGAATAAAGCAAATTATTTAGACAAAGCTTCCAATGTAATAATTATCATCTGTCCAAATGCATTAATATATCTACTTGTGTTTAAAAGTTTAAAATTTAGGACAAATATATTAAGTATATACTAAAAATTAGTTATTAAATTAGTTAATCGTATAAAATATATATTAAAATATAAAATATATATTAAAAATAAATTTAACAAC
>NC_029788.2:3353216-3361414 GCF_000816755.2 Arachis ipaensis | reverse complement strand
CAATATAATATAACACATTTGTTGTTTGTTTTTTATGCTTGTTTTAGTTATGTTAGATATTAGTATGCAATATAGATTCAATCTTAGTTGACATCTTATTGAATGCATATATGATTAAAATTCATCACAATTATTTGGACATCATTTTAGTCCACAACTGGGATTATTCGGTGATAACCGACCTGAAGTTTTAAGAAAATTGTATATCTTAGGCAAGGATTGAATTAACTCTGAACACTTATTTAAAAAATATGATCTGAATCATTTTCTTAATTAAACCACAATTATTTAAGCAAATGGATACATAATATAAATAAATTAATTAAGAGTATACATCACAAAAATATCTCCAAAAATCTTTGCTGTGGCAAAATATATCATCCAAAAAATTAAAAGCACAACAAAAATGTTTTTACATAAAGTTAGCTCGATTCTATTAACGAATACAATCAAAGTGATACGGACTTATTTTATGTTGAGACATTTTTATCGTGTTTTTAAATTTTTGAGAATATTTTGTTAGGAAATATATTTTTGGAGGATATTTTTTGTGGTTAACTCATAAATTATAAAATTAATAAAGAAAATATCTACGCTTCTTTTTCCTGAAACTGTTTAAGATTAGTGATGCAAAGAAGTCATGCATGCAATAATTAACCAAACTTTTCCTTGGAGATCATATCAACCATTCAATTTCGAAAAGCAAATTTGAGATAATTAAATTAAATTAAATTAAATTCTTTTCCCCAATAAAATAAAAAGAAAAAGAAAAACTAAGCCTCAACATATGAAGTGTTGTTATAACAACTTGTTCTATGAAACAAAACTTGTGCAATTCAAACCCTAAATCTTTATAAATGAATAAAAACTATGTCCCTTCCCTTGCCTATGATCATAATATAGTAAAAACCCTTAAGAGAGTTTCATGGTTACCATGTCCTTCTCAAAGGTATAATTAATGGTGAGAGAGCTGTAAACATCACGTGTTACAGTGATGGGAAATCATTTAATTTGAATTGAATGAGAAGTTCATTATTCACCAACTAATAATGGAGCTCACCCATGCCATGACCTTCAATCATGCATGCCTTTTCATATACATATATCACATCCTTGGGGAAATGATAAAAGAGAGAGTAAATCAAAGATTTATTGTTGTTAAAAGTTAAAACTACCCAATTAACTAACACACACTACTTTCCTGTTGGATGTTACATTAAATTGCATGTTGCATTAGTTATTGGGAAGTAATTAAGATAAGGATTACCCTTGGTCTCTAGTTTTCGAATGAGTTTAATTAGGAAGTCAATTTTTTTTTAACTAATGTAAGTCAAAATTTTTTTATTTTAAACTCTAAATTTTAAATAATAAATTTACAATTAAAAAATGGCTGATATTAATTACTTAAAAGTTGCCAGGTGGTAATATGGAATTGTGGTTGATCCTTTTT
Source organism: Arachis ipaensis (assembly GCF_000816755.2). Lineage (NCBI taxonomy): Eukaryota > Viridiplantae > Streptophyta > Magnoliopsida > Fabales > Fabaceae > Arachis > Arachis ipaensis. The sequence goes on along the minus strand of NC_029788.2, from coordinate 3,359,964 downwards.
TGCTTCAAATGGGTTCTTCCGACAATATAAAATGTACTTTAAAAATTACTATACTTAAATATGTATGAATCTCTTAAAAAAGTGGTACATACCTAATGTAGAGGAATGTACAAGGTCATTATAACGGTGATTATAGCGACTACGATATTTTAAAAAGTATTGTTAAAATTAAAATAATATTTTTTATTATATTTATAGAATAATGTTATATATTCAAGTCTTTTTATTAACTAAGTCTAACTAAGTTAGTCTAATATAATAAAAATAAATTATGACTAATATTATTCTAAATTTTATTGTTTAACTTAGTTAGATTTAATTTATAAAAAAATTTAAATGTGTAAGATTACTCTTAAGAATTCGAATGGTGGAACAATGATAGTGTTGAAACCCACTAGGCACAAATAGTCTAATACAGTATGAATCTTTTCACTTAATTCTGAAAACAAATGCATAAATTAATCTCCTAAGTTCTAACAATTAAAAAAAATAGTGTACATCAATACTTATATGCTAAATGGCTAACGCGTTTTAAAATATATAAGATTCAATAAATGGTATCAACATAAGACTTGTTAGCTTGGCCTTGAATAGCTTGGATGACATAGTATCTTTCAACTGAGCAAGTAAATCCTAATACTTATTTAAATAGACTAATGATTTAATTAATAAACTAATTTAAATTGATTGTAAATGGACTAATAATTTAAATCAATAGACTAATTTAAATTGATTACTTGTCAAAAACTAATTCATCGCGGATTTGAATTCTATTTAAAGGTCTATCGCTAACTAATAAGCTACATACATAAGGCAAAATTCAAATTCACAACACTTACTTAAACTTAAACGAATGAATGAACTAACTATTTGACTAACTCAAACTAGTTACTTGTTAACTTTATTTATTGTTTATTAGAGTCAGCCTTAGAATATTAACAAGTTTTTTTTTGGTACAAAAACAATGTACAAGAATTATGGAAAGCCCAAATGAGTGAATGACAAATATTTTATTTCATAGCAAAGATTTTGATATTCAATTGATGCTAAGTTGCGAACCATTATAGCGGGAATTACATAGTTACTTTTAGAAGTTCTGGAAGCTTTTAATCCCCTATCACAAATATCATGGGACCAGGGTGTGATATTTTCAAAGATGTTTGATGCTTCATGTATGACAAATTATTGAACATTAATTGAGGAGTAATTTTCAACCAAAGTGATCATTTTCTTTCCATTTACACACGCCAAACCTAAAAACGAAAAGAGAAGAAAAAAGACATAATGTTTTAACCAAATAAATAAATGAATAAAATTTCAATTTTATTTTATATAGAAGCAGATCAAATTTATAAATTGACAAATCAATATTTATGCAAATTTATAATTATATAAGAGATTAATTTTAATTCACTAATATTGTGAAAGTCAATCATTTCTTAATAAACACTTTTTCTGACATAATAAGTAATTAATGTCGTTATAAAACTTTTGTATACTAGACAGGATAATAAAACTAAACCTATTAAACAAGTAAATAAAATATATTTTATTTTTGTATTTTAAAACTTAAAAAATTTCAGCAGAGAAAAGGAAATATGTGTGATAAAGCCACTGTAAGTGATCCAATAGTGAGAAATTAGAATATAGGTAAGTACGTTCAAAATCTTCATTGCTGCCAATGTAACCAAAAATAAAAATAAAAAGATTTGCTGAATCAATTAGCAGTTTTAAGTCAATTTTTCATAATCTGACTCAAATAAATTATGATTTTAGTTCTAACTTCTAAGGAGTTTGATTTCTTGGGGCATTCACAATAATAAACAGACATTTAGTACACAATTACACATACATAAATATAAATATAAATACTGAAAAAGAATAGAAGAGATTTATGATTAGAATAAACGAAAGGAAATTCATTACACAGTTGGAGATATAGTCATTGTTGCGGTACATCTTCCACTTTGCCACTTTTGTCAGTACTTTCCACTTGGGCCTCTGGAAGATCTTTAATAGCCTGCAGAAGAATAAGTGTTCTAAGTACAAAGATTGAGATGGCCAAAAAGAAAAACAGTACAAAGATTGAGGCCATTATTTATTATTTGTTTTATTCACAACAAACATAGTTTGGAATTAAAACACATTTGTCATTTAAAAATGGATATTGCCATTCTTATTTTAATATAATTTTTTTCTACAAATTTATACAAACATACAATACAAAAAATTCAAGTGTCGAGTAATATTATTAAAAATAGGAGTAACATCATTTTCCAGGTCATTTATAAATTATAAATCCAATACAACATTTATTAAGCATTTTTAATTTTTATCATTCACACAAGGTTAATCCACAATGAAACATTTACACTATAAACTAGTTATAGAATAAAGAATATTTTAGTAAACTACTTTGTAACCAATTCTTGATTTTAGATTCTTTAATTAGATTGAAAACATCTAGACTGACAGATACTGTGCACAGTGCACCAGAGGAAGTAGTTTCCTAAAAAGATGAGGTTAAGAATGTTGTTGAGCGGTGTACTATCCAATCTGTACTATTGTTGTTAGTTGTTACCTGAAAGAGATGCCAGGAAGCAAATGCATCTGTGGCTGCATACTGTAATTGCTCCTTTGACAAAACAGGAGTCTCCCAATTCCCCAGTCTTATTTTGTTTGGCTTTTTAAGCTGCAAAATTTAACAAGGTTGTTATATATTCCCCCAACATTTTTCATCATTATCCTTTTCCTGAAAGTAGTACAAAGTAGAAACAACTATCTACCCCCCACCCCCTTTCTCACATTTTGCTCTCTCCTCTGGAGCAATGATTTATTTTTTCATAAAGAAAAATAATATAATTATTTTAAAAAGAACAATGTCCGAACATTCAAATGCAAATTAAATACTTGTGGCCATAACTATTCGTCGTAAAAGCAGGAATACAAATAACCTGGTCCTGATGAAGAGAAAATGAAAAAAAAATTGTCATAAGTATTGTATTCATTTTTGTCATTTGAATGTTTCCAAATTCCAACTTTCTACATATTCTCTTGCCGTTAAACTGCATTATGAAAATCCAACCAGACCCTAAATATATATTTAAAAAAAAAAATAATGAAAGATAGGGATTGGTGTGTGTTAGAACTAAAGAAGAGAACGACTTGGGGCTAGTTTAGACTTTGGATAAACAACTTAATTAAGTTCTACTGAAAAAAGAGCTTAAAATATAAAAACTTATATTAAAAGTAGTTTATAAATAAGTGATTTTGTATTTGGTCTTTTAGTCACAATAGTGTCTATTTTAAAATGAAAGTGATAAAAAGCTTTTTTATTATAGAACAAGTTATTTTTTAACTTCTCCATAGACACTTTAAATAACTTCTTAAAAAGTCACAAGTTAATTTAAAAGTTGTATCAAACATTCATGTTGTAACTTTTCATAAGTTAAAAAAAAAATCACTTATGAACCTATTCAGGCCGACCCTTAATGCTCCTAAGACACAATAACGTCTCCAATCAATCATTGTGTTTTTTAAATGCATGAAATAAACGGATTGAAAAAATAACTTCTATTAACTTTGGGTGATTCCTATCCTTATTTCTTTGTTTAGATTATTGAACAGATTTGTTTAGATTATTGAACAGATAGAGGTAAAAAAATTACCATTAAACTGCTACTCTTTAGTTAACATTACTTATGCATAAATAATACTTAGGAATATAGCAAAAGAATCAATTGGCATACGTAACATGTAATTTTGCATGGGTTTAATAATTGAGAGGAATGATTGCTTCTCTATGTGTGGCTAATTCAACCCAATGAAGCCACCACTTTTAAAAGGATTCTACCATGTGAACTTGTATTAACCATCCAGATTGACAAAAAGCGCAAAGTGCAAACTGTTTCTTTGAGGCATCAGGCATTAAGAAACTAAAACAAGATGCAAGAAAATCGGACTAAGAACAAACCTGTTTGGATAAAAGCTTTTCAGCCAAAGATGCAAGACCCCACTGATTTGGACTTCCGCCTAGCTTTCTATTAGCATGAAAAGAAAGATCTTCCAAACCTTTAACAGATATTTTATAGTCTCTAAAAACCTTCGCAGCATCTCCACGAATCCCAGCTCCAACCTTGCACATGTCAAACATTGTATTAATACCTAGTACGTATTATAGTTGTTTGCTGCTCATAGACAGAAAGGAAAAATAAAAGAGGTGAATTCCGGCTTAACAGAAAAACCTTCAAAATTAAAGGATCTTCAAGCAGGATCTGTAGATTTTTAGGGATTCCAGAATGAATTAGATGTAGAACATGACAATGGCTAGTGCCATGACATATCTGCATAACTGCTACTTTCCCAGGTGGAACACCTACAGACAAAGGAAACAAAGCTTTGAAAAAGAGGGGAAAATGGATAATCCTAAAAATCAAGAAGAAGAAACCAATCATGTTATTGAGTAAAGACCCAAACATTTGTCCAGAATGTGGACTTTCAATCCTCAATTCATGAGGCTTAACCTTTATTAGAAATAACACATGTGATTAACAGGTGTGCTATTGTAATGCGCAACTATTTGTGATTAATATGGCATTGGAAACATATAGACTCTTATGTAATAGCATATGGTATAGTATTTAAATTATACATGTCTTTACTCGCCATTGCAGAGTGTTGACAGGTACCTAAATTCCTAGCCCCTAAAAATTTCTTTCACAAGTTATTTCAGTTACCCTTTCTCTTGATTTTCCTACAAATTCAACCACCTTCGAGGCGCAAAATTCCTAGTGATTACAAACCAATGCCAGGTGATAGACTAGTTAAAGCATCTTAGATGATAAAAATTCCTGAACCAATACTAGTCAAATACAGGCAGGCAAAATGGGGAGGCAAAATATATCCGTTCACTGCTGTTCACATACTAAACCAGGGATTAGAAAAATCTAAACATCAGATACACAATCTATAGTATTGTGTTAATGCTGCAACTCGACTAAATGGCACCAGGTATATTACTAATTGAAAAAGGAGAAACAGCTGAACTAACCGCTTCTGAAGCTAGGTTTCCACTCAATGTCAAATCCAAGTGGAATTTGCACCATCTGTCTTTTCTTTTCTTCAAGAATTTTCAATAGCTTTTCTGCAGATTTCTCTACATCAGCAAACGTCCTACTATACATAATTTGGCCAGCAAACTTTATTACAGGCAACCGCATCCTTGAGTAGCCTGAGTGATAGTAGAAAAAAGCATAATAAGTTCAATTACAAAGCATCCAAAATCAAAATAATATAAGGCAGAGCAGAAGTGTTCATGGGGTTCACTTCAAAGTGAACCATATACAGAGATTCAAGCTTCCTGGAACTTGCTTAAGACAATTTAATTATTACAATCCTGGTAATAAGCTGGTTGAAGGAACCCAGGACTTAATTAATCAACATTGGAGATTCCAAAAGAAGACTTAGACTCTGACAGTAGCAAAGCCTTATCGGTTGCTCGTTTCAAGGTTTGTAATTTAATTCCTATGAATTTTGCCTTGATCAAACCTTGAAACAAACACCTCCTTAGAGGAAAACAAGAGAAATTCCACAGAAAATTATTAGATAAATGGGAATACATAATAAAGAATTGAAGACATATCGGGAGCTAATATGAATCGGATTGGAATCACACATCAATACATCATTCAGTGTTCTTACCTACTGTCATGGACAAATTGTGTTCATCGCTGCATACTCATATTTATTTTGTTATCCATTTCTTTGAACAAAAATCTAAGTTTATCGAACTCTGATAAATTATCATGGCAAAGTATGAAATAAAAGTAATCTTATTTGTTATGCCTGTGTACTGAACTACCAGCATTGTTCAGCTAAGGGACACAAAACCATAACGTGTTTCAGAATCTGTTAAAAGCAGAGAATAATAGGAAACCTAACCAAACAAAACTATTAGAAAATCAATTGAAACTGAAGCAACAGTCACCAATAGAAACAAACAATAGCGGATTAGCAAAAAAATGAAATGACAAACCCCGAATGGAGCGAACATTGAAACCTTCAAGCTCTGAAAATGGCAGAAAGGAATAATGAGATTCTAAAAGAAACATAATAGGACCTTGGCAAGGTGACAAGGAATGGGCATTAGGGTGCTGAAGAGCGACAAGTGATCTCGGCAATCGGCGGCGGCGGTGGCTCCGACGAGCAGAGTTATCGGGAGATGCGTCGTCGGCGTCGTCTTTAGCGGCGGAGGAATCGGAGAAAGGGCGCTTGTTGTTGTAAAAGCGGGATTCGATGGCTTCGATGGCGCGAAGGTCTTCCTCTGAGAAAGGCTCGTCTTGTTCCCAGTCGCACACGAACGATGAAAGTGGAGGCAAAACGACGCCGTTTTGGGGTTGATGTTGGAGATTCATGTCGTTCACATTCTCTCTCAATTGCTAATCTTTGAGATGGAGGGAATCTAGGCTATTTTGACTATTTTCAAGGACTGTGGTTCTTTTGAACTTTGGTTTTGGGGGGAGAGAAGAAAAGTTCAATTTTCACCGAGAAATTGTAATTTGAGGTGTCTAGACGAATATTAGGAACCACTAACTTTTTGTGATTTGTAATCATTAAATAGTCATTAATAATGATTTTAATGGTATAAGATTGGTGTGAGATTTCATATAATGGCTCACTTTTCTTTGTTGGTTACATGCTGGCCAAAATTTAACAAAGTTACTGGTTCCTAGATTTTTCCTTTATCAAA
>NC_029788.2:3348237-3353203 GCF_000816755.2 Arachis ipaensis | reverse complement strand
ATTGAAAATGAATATTAATATAATGAATAAAAAATTATTTAAAAAATATGGACAAATAAGTCTCTGTCTATTTTTTAATCTGACAGCATTTTTTGTTTAGAGTTGAGGAAGAAACAATCACAGAAACCGCATTGTGTCAGGAAATAAAGAATAAGAACCGAAGTGAATTGTTTTTTTCTTGAGGATCGCATTGTCATTCTAAAAAATGAATAGAGATCGAATTAATAGTTAACTCTAATAAGTATGGAGCTTTTTCATTTTCTCTCTTTTTACCTCAATGTTTCTCATTTTTTCTCTTTCTTCCTTAATGTTTCTCATTATTATTATTATTATTATTATTATTATTATTATTATTATTATTATTATTATTATTATTATTATTAAATAGTTTTTCAATTTTCAAGTAATTATCACCTTATTTATATGCATACATGGTCAACATTGGTTGTCAGAAACTAAGAATAGAAAGAATTAAAAAAATCCAAAATTTAGTATTTTATGAACATATTATAAGTTATTATTAACTTTCGACCTTGATCCAACCCTATAAATATGCGTGAGAAGTCCTCAATAGAAACCATTAAAAGAGAAAATATTTTATTTGTGACTTCAACCTAGCCTGTAATTTTAAATCCAAAAATTAGAAGACATGATGAAAATTGCAACAAAGATAACATTTGTGATGATTCTTCTTGCTTTAGTAGTCACCAATGGTAAGTATTTTTCTTTTTATCTAGTATTTTTTTTCTTTCAATATCTAAATTATTGTATTACCAAAGATCAATTAATCTTGTTTACAACCTCCCTTAGCATAATTTTTAATCACAATCTATTACTTAATTACAACTGATGAACAAATTAATCACAATTTATTACTAACAAATTTGAGATCCTGTATTATATATTTATATTATTACCAAACCCTCTAATCCTCTTGACCCCTTTCTAAAAAAAAAAAGCATAATATTTAAATAAGGTAGGTAGATTGAAAAGTTTGATTATTTTATTCTTGTCAACATTACGTCATTGACTATTCTCTTGATTAATTAACATTTAATTCTAATATATCAAAAGATATTTTACCTCATATATTTTTTCAGAAAAAATTTATCTCAACCAACAATTAATTATAACTGCATAAATAAATCATAATTGATTACCAACAAATTTGAGATCTGCATTATATTTTTACCAAATCCCTTAGTCATTTTGGTTCCTTTCAAAAAAAAAGGAAAAACTATTTAAGTAATCAAATTGAAATTTTTATGATTTTATTCTAGTGAACATTATTAAGTCATTCACTTTTCTTTTAATTAATTAAGATTGTAGTCTATCAAAAGATATTTTACCTATTATATTTTTTTTTTACCTAAAGAATGTTATAAATAAATCAAATCTACAGTAGTTATTATTATTATTATTATCAAATAATTTTTCAATTTTTAAGTAATTTTCACTTTATTTATATGCACACGTATTAATGAGAGAATATGGTCAACTTTGGTTGTTACAAACTAAGAATAGAAAGAATTAATTATAAAAGATCCAAAATTAAGTATTTTATGAATATATTATAAGTTATTATTAACTTTTGACATTAATCCAACTTTATAAATATGCATGAGAAGGCCTTGATGGAAGCCATCAAAAGGAAAAAAATATTTTGTTTGTGATTTTAACCTAGACTGTATTTTTAAATTAAAAAAATTTGAAGATATGGTAAAGATTACAACAAATATAATATTTGTATGGATCCTTCTCACTTTAGTACACTGTAAGAAAATTGGCAGATAACGGCGGTTATTTAATAACGATTTTATTAAACCGTTGCTAAATACAATTTGCCAGCAGTTTTTGTGGCCATTTTAAGAGACGCTACCAAATAGTCATATTTTGTAGCGGTTCTCGTAGCGATTTGAGGGGACGCTGCTAAATAATATCATTTTGCAACAGTTTTTTTGTAACCCCTACTAAATGTCCAGTTATTAAATACATTGATACTCGTTTTGCAGCGATTTTTTTTCAACTGCTGCAATATTTTTTTTAAGTTGAATTTTTTTTGTATAAACATTATTGCCTTCTTATAACTGTTCTAAACAATGATGTTTTTAATTAGAACAAAAATATTATACTTTTAGTTAAACTAACAATGTGATTTTTTTTTTCAAAAAACTATATAACGGGTTTTAATAAAATATTTATTTGAAACATTATCTATTAAAAATAATATTAATTTCTAATAAAAACTTTTTAAAACCAATCCAGGCACATTTAATTTTTTCTTCTTCCTCTATGTATGTGTTCATTAAAATATTGTAAATTGTTTATGATAATCAAATTATATTAGTAATGATTCTTTTTTTTAATCTCTTTGTAGGGTTTGGTCTCCCAAAAATATCAAGAAAGGTGGTGCCTCAAAGAGATTGTCGTAGTGATTGTGAAGATTTTATATTTCTTTGTCATCCGAAAATTGCTATGTGTGTGAATGGATCTTGTGTGTGTATAGGGTTAGACAATAACAATTCAAGCACAAAACAAGAACGCCACGATGACGTAGATGGTGAAAAATCAAAACTATTAGCCTAGTATATGCTTACCGTTATGAATTCGTATGTGCGGCTTGTGACCTATATACAGGGACGGACGCAGTAACAACAATGAGAGGACACTTTTTTTCATTGTGTTTTTATTTTTTTTGTTAAGTATAGTTATATATAACTGCTCTTATTTTAAATTTTAAATAATTCTATTATAAATAAATTAAATTTAATTAGCTAAAGTTTTAAATTTATTTTTTATTATTTTGACTATTATTTAATCTAATCAAATTTAATTTTTGTATTGTCACTCTTTTATTTCCTTAAAATTTCTTTTTATTTTTATATTTTCAACTTTTCTTTTTTATTTCTTATCTTGTGGTCATCTTCTCTTCATCAAAAAGTAAATTTTAAATTTTTTATTTTTTTATATAGCTCTCCATGATTCTATGTATCTTCCAATTTCATTGTTTCTCTTTTTAATATTTTCAATTACAAATTTTAATTCAAGCAATAAAATTTGTGGTGTCTTATATAATCATATATTAGGATGGTGTAACACCCTACCACACAGAGCCTCATGCTTAAGTTATAAGACAGAGGTAGCGAGGTATTACGATCTCTAAAAATAAAATTTAGTACATATAGTATTGTGAAGAATGTTTATAACTAGGAGCCTTTGAAAGAAAATGGGTAAATCAAAATCGCAACTCGAAAAACGCAATACTCCGATTGATAACGTAATGAAACAGATAAAGGATAAGCTAACGCAAGAATATATCCAAGAAGTGCCAAAAACACGAATATCCAAAATTCAAAATCCGGTTGCGAAGAAAACCGATTCGAGTATAGAAGTATATACAATATATATAAAGCAAGAAACTCAAAGGGCGAATACAAAACCTATTCTCCAAAACATCCTCTAAGAGGAGTCAAAACAGTATATTTATATACATTATTTAGTGGAGATAAAAGTATCTAGGTGAAAACATGAAACCAAAGTAAAGTCCCAAGAAATAAGGATCTTCGCTTATCTAGAAGTCTCCAGCATGCCTCAGCGAGAAGCCTCACGTCCTGCATTTGAAAACCACAAAATCCGCATGGGTGAGAATCGGAGGTTCTCAGTATGGTAACAGTACCCACATATCTAACATGTAATGTCCTGGGAAAGCTGAAGGCAATCCTAGAACTTCCACCATATAATATTAAAGCTTATAAACAGGCTAAACCATAGATGGCAACTGACTAAGGATCTTCAGTCTAACTAATACTTCCCTTTCCAATTTCTGCAGACCTCCCAACCACTAACAGTAGTATAAAATGGCAAACACAATTATTCCAGACAAAAAAATATACATATAGGAAGCAGATATGACATTTAGACAATTAGCAGGTAATATATAGTCAATTAGGCAAATCCAAATAATTCACATAGTATGCATATGATGAATGCCTCTCCTAATGGCTGATGATATCATCCGTCAGTTATATAGCCAATCCGACAAGTCCTGGTAGCTAACCATTGGACCGTCCATCTGTCGTGCACCCCCAACTCGAGTTATACTTAATCATAAATCATAATTCATATCCAACACCCTCATTGGTGTATATTCACAGGAGCGAGCTCATCCGAGACTTTCACAATGTCCGACCATACTTACGACATAGGATCAGCAGAATATCGAGTCTCCACCTGGAGCACATGATGGCTAGCCATTACTTTCTCATTTTCTCTCTTTCTTCCTTAATGTTTCTCATTATTTCTCTTTCTTCCTTAATTTTTCTCATTATCATTATCATCATCATCATCATTATTATTATTATTATTATTAAATAGTTTTTCAATTTTCAAGTAATTATCATTTTATTTATATGCATACATGGTCACAAACTAAGAATAGAAAGAATTTAAAAAAAAAAAACCAAAATTTAATATTTTATGAACATATTATAAGTTATTATTAAATTTCGACATTAATCCAACCCTATAAATATGCGTGAAAAGTCCGCAATGGAAGCCATCAAAAGAGAAAATATTTTGTTTGTGACTTCAACCTAGGCTGTATTCTTAAATCCAAAAACTAGAAGACGTGATGAAGATTACAACAAAGATAAACATTTGTGATGATTCTTCTTACTTTGGTAGTCACCAATGGTAATTTTTTTTTATCTTATATTTTTTTTCTTTCAATAGCTAAATTATTGTATTACCAAAGACCAATTAATCTTGTTTACAACCTCCCTTAGCATAATTTTTAATTACGTTACTTCAATATCAAAAGTCAAAATGGAATCCATAAGAAAGGAGTCTAGTGTGGCACTACATCTTTAAACTTACTAATAAATTTTGGTTGATATAATATAACATGTGTTTATACTTTTTTTTTTTTTTTGTCTAGAAAAATATTTATATAAATTTTAGAAAATTT
>NC_029788.2:3315738-3348016 GCF_000816755.2 Arachis ipaensis | reverse complement strand
CTTTAATCAAAACAAAAATAAGATACTTTTAGTTAAGAGAAAGTCTAAAGAGACAGCATTTTTGTTGAAATCTGACCAGTACTTAATCATAAAAAATAAAATATTAATAATGACAAATTGATGACTAAATATTACAAATTTTGCTGGTCCTTAACACTCCTCTTTAGTTAAATTACAACTGATGAACAAATTAGTCACAATTTATTACTAACAAATTTGAGATCTTGTATTATATTATTACCAAACTCTCTAATCCTCTTGACACTTTTCTAAAAAAAACATAATATGTAAGGTAGGTAGATTGAAAAGTTTGATTATTTTATTCTCGTCAACATTACGCCATTGACTATTCTCTTGATTAATTAACATTTAATTCTAGTATATCAAGAGATATTTTACCTACTACATTTTTTTAGAAAAGATTGATCTAAACCAACAATTAATTATAACTGCATAAATAAATCATAATTGATTACCAACAAATTTGAGATCCTGCATTATATTATTACCAAATCCCCTAGCCATTTTGGGACCTTTTATTATTATTATTATTATTATCAAATAGTTTTTCAATTTTCAAGTAATTATCACTTTATTTATATGCACACGTATTATTGTTAACTTTCGACATTAATCCAACCCTATAAAAAAAAAATTTGTTTGTCATTTTAACTTAAGATTGTATTCTTAAATCCAAAAAATTAAAAGACATGGTAAAAATTGCAATAAAAATAGCATTTGTAATGATCCTTTTCGCTTTAGTAGTCACCGATAGTATTTTCTATTTCATCTCATATTTTCTTTCAATATGTACTAAATTATTGTATTACCAAAGACCAATTAATCTTGTTTATAATTGTGATCGTCTCCCTTAGTATAAATGTTAATTATGTTACTTCAATATCAAAAGTCAAAATAGAGTCCACAAAAAAGGAGTCTACTCTGGCAGCACATGTTTAAACTAACTCAATTTTGGTTGATATAATATATTTGTACTTTTTTTTCTTTTTTTTTTTTCCCTCTAAAAAGATGCTTTTCTATAAATTTTAGGAAATTTACATGCGGCTTTTAAACAAGGATGCTTTTAATTATAACAAAAATATGATACTTTTAGTTAAACTAACAATGTGAATTTTTTTTTTTCAAAAAACTATATAACGGGTTTTAATAAAATATTTATTTGAAACATCATCTATTAAAAATAATATTAATTTCTAATAAAGAATTTTAAAAACCAATCCAGGCACATTTAATTTTTTCTTCTTCCTCTACGTATACTACTTGGTCTGATGATCATAATTGTTCGGATTGATTAGAAAAAAAATGTGTCTACTCTTTTGTCTTTTTAGTTTTTCTTTCAAATTTTAGTTTTTTGTATTAATTACTAAAATGGTTAAATTTGTTTTTTTTTTGTAGATAAAGATAACTAGCGAAAGAGTTAATAATTTAGGACAGACAAATATTGAAAGAGTTAATAATTCATTTATCTAAAAGTTTGAGTTTATAATAATATGTTACTTTTTTTTTAGTTTTTTCATGTAAGTAATTTTGTGTAAGTGATAATGTTGAACATACATTTATTTATCTATTTATATAAAAATTGAGTTTATAGCATTTTTTTTTTATTTATATAAGGCGAAATTCAAACTCTTGACATTTGTTTAAGTAAATTAGTGATCTAACTACTAAATTAATACAACTTAATTACAATATAAAAATAATAAAATTCACATAAAAAAAAACAAAAATTTTTATCATGTTAGTCAATTAAATTTAATATCTATTATTACTCAATTAAATTAAAAAATAACGGTTATATATAATTAACTTTTACATAAAATTATAATAATAACAATTTTTTAGTTACAAATACTCAAAATATATATTATTAGACCTACTTAATCATATTATTATTATTATTTTTTTTAGAAAAGGGGGTTAATATGAATACCCCAAACAGAACAAACAAAACAAGGCTAATAAGCTCTTCTTAGGTTTGGTTTGATAAAATTTTTTGAAGAGGTGGTTGTGTTTTTTAAAAATTTAAGTTTTTTATTTTATATTTGGTAAATAAAAAAGATCATATGCTTGTGTTTGCAGATTTTAAAAGATTAGGGTATTTTGAAAGCACCTAAGATAAAACTTTTTAAAATTGGCTTGTACTTTTCAAAATTTAAAAGTCTAATATAACCTCATATGTTAACTAATTTTTAAATTTAATGCTTGACTTTATGTTTATTATAATATTTTTAAATTCTAAAAACTATTTTACCAAATGCAATTATTATTACTTGTGTTTATTAAAAACTATTTTTAATTTGATTTATCAAATATAAATATTACGATTTTTAAAAAATTATTTTTTAAAAATTAACTTTACTCTTAGAAAATAAAAATTTTAGCGAGCCTTATTCTAAGAGTTCCATGAGAATCAGAAAGTATAGCATGTGTAACATCAGAAGGTGGCCTCTCAAACAAATGAAGACCTATGGGGAGCTCCTGACCTTTTTCAGCCAAGGTGTCGGCTACAACATTAGCTTCTCTAAGAATATGGATCCACTCCACCTTCTGAAGACGTCTCTCCAAGATTGCTATGTCTTCCACCCAGTGGTTTGCACAGATGAGAGGCTGGACACCCATCTTTAATAAACTTAATGGAAAGACCAAGAATCAGATTCAACAATAAGGTGTTGAAAATTATGTGTATTAGCAATTTGAAGGCCTTCAACAATCTCCCAAAGCTCGGCATGAGTGATGAAACAACTTTTCAAATTACACAAAAATCCAACAATATATCTGCCCAAGTGATTTCGGAACACCCCCACAGGCCGCACTATTATTGGAGGAGAGGAAAGAACCATCCACATTAAGCTTCACACAATCTTGGTGAAAAGACCTAACATATGAGCTGCACAGAGCTTCTTGTAGTAGAATTTCATTTCAAGTTATTCTTCAATGCAGTTTGAATGTCTTCAAACCGAGCTTGAATAGTACTAACAGTTGCAACGGGGAGAAAACTCTTTCCTTCAAAGATGAGGAGATTTCTATATATATAGTACCACAAAGAAGAAGCTGTAACACCAAGTCGGCAATTCCAATCACTCTTCACTGAGAGATTACTAATAAGTCAATCTCTAGCATTGAGGTTGTAAAAGTTTTGAACAAACTGATGCGGATGAAGTAGATTCCGTACTTGTTCATTACCGTGGGATCTCGAGTGCTCTGTGGATCGGATGGTGATGAGAAGGTTAGAGAGGGAAACCCCAGGTTGATCTGGAGCGGGCGTTTGAGGTGTGCTCAGTGAGTTGATGGTGCCAGAGGAGAGGAGGACGAGGGGGGTGGCCTCATGCAAGGACACTCCGACGGTCAAGTTAGTGTCCGTACGAGGGGATGGCCAAATTAGGTAAGATATGACGTACCTTGGGGGGAGAGCTGTCCTCTCCCCTTATATACTGTGTAAGGCGGGCCTATGGATGACCTAGCCCACTGGCCAAGGAGCTTCTATGAGCTGTCCTAGTCCACGTGGGAGGAACAGGTCGTTCCAGACTTCAGATCGGGGACTCGGGGGCGGCCCCAAGGATACCGACCCAACTGGTGACCTGGGTCGTACGGAGTGTAAACCGGGCATGCCTCTAGTCGGGTGTTGGAAACCGACCCGCCGGACTCTTCCTGTCGTGAGGGATGGCTTGGGCCTGGGTCAGGGGTGGCGCCCCGACCCGACGACTAGTTGGGCTGGACTCTGGTCCATAACAGTGCCCCCAACGCGCCAGCCTTGAGGTTTGCGGCTCGTGGCTGGGCGCATTTGTCCTACTCGCCGAGATGGGATGTGCTCTTCTTCTCGGGAGCTCGTTGATAGCGTTTCATGTTTCTCACGCGTGGTCATCTCGTCTCTGACGCTGCCTCCTTGGCTTCTGCGCTGGGCATTAAATGCCCATCATTTCGTGATTTGAAATTTGCGTGAAATGACAGGTATGCCCCTGCCTTTTTGCGCTTCTTCCTTGACGGTTACACTCTTCGCCCCCTTTTTATTTTCACAACCTCCTCATTTCCCCATTCTTCTTTTTTCCCTCTTCTGTTTCCTTGAACTGCTGCTGTTTCTACTCTCTTCTTTTGCTGCTGCTTCGATTCCGTTCGCGCTTCCAGATTTCTTTCTTTCTTTCGGATTCCTTCCTCAACTTCTGCATTTTCCTGGTACATTGTTTATGGTTTTCATTGCTTTTTGGTTTTCTTTTGGTATTCCTTTTGTGCTTTTTCCGTGCGTTTTTCCCTATGCATGCCTGGGCTTTTGTTTGCTTTTGCTGCTTCTTCTTTTAGAGGGGGCGCCATTGGGTTTTTCTTAGGTTTTGCTTGAGTTCTGGGTTAGTGTAGGGGTACCTAGGGGGTGGTTTAGGGAGTTGTAGTTTGTTTATACTGCTTTGAGGGTTCCTGACCTCCCGTTCTAACTAAGTGGTGTCCCCGCTGTAGGTATGGCTGACCGCCCTGTACTCCCGAACATGGCTCAGCGGCCGCTAGCCGATTTTGTCGATCACTACGCCTGGGTTACTTTCGATGTGAAGGACGCCCCTTATAAGGTCACCCGTGAGAGCCTCCAAGATCTTCGCCAGGCCGGAGGAGGAGGAGGACCCGAGGAGGCGTTGTACCAGGTTTACGTTCCTGCCAATCGGGAGCATGCTTGTCAAAAGAACATGGCCTCCCCTCGAGTTGTTGATTGGTTGTGGGTTTATAAACCCATGTTCACAACCTTGGGAGTTCGCCTTCCCTTCTCTTCCTTTGTCATGGGTTTGCTAAATCGGTGCGATATTGCTCCGTCACAGCTGCACCCGAATAGTTGGGCTGTTATTCGCTGTTTTGAAATGGTCTGCGAATATCTGGAGATCTCGGTATCTGCAACCTTGCGAGGTGGATCTATCGTAGTCTTCTAAGTTGGGGTGCCATCATCAAACTAAGTTCCTCAGGTGGAGCTTTGTGGAAGTTGGCATTTTCTTGACATTTCTTGCATTTCCTGACGAACCCCTGAGCGTCCGACATCATCGTGGGCCAGTAATACCCTACTCGGATGATCTTCTTTGCCGGCGACCTTCCTCCAATATGGTGACCACAACACCCCTCATGGACTTCGCTTAGGACGTAGTCCTTCTGGTCGGGGCATAGGCATTTGAGCAAGGGTTGGTGGAGCCCTCGCTTGTACAACTGCCCTTGTATGATCACATATTTGGGGGCTTCCCTCCTGGTGGCTTGTGCTTCCTTCTCGTCTTAGGGTATTTCGCCGTGTTCCAGGTATCGGAAGATAGGGTCTATCCATCAGGTGGGGCTTGGGGTCTGGGTTGCACATAAGATGATTGCTGGTTCAGTTGCCAGTCCTTGGATTAGAGACCTGTTCCCTGTCCCAGGCTTGGTGCTCGCTAGCTTGGAGAGGAGGTCTGCTCGGGCGTTCCTTTCCCTAGGAACATGCTGGATTATGACTTCCTCGAAGTTTTTGCACAACTTTTTTACCTTTTCTAGGTATTTTTGTAGTAGTGTGTCCCTGGCCTGGTAGCTGCCGTTTATCTGGGATGTGACGATCTGGGAGTCACTACTAACTTCTACCCTGGATGCTTCGATTTCTTTAGCTAGGATTAGCGCTCCTATCAGTGCTTCGTATTCTGCCTGGTTGTTGGAGACGGGGAAATCGAACTTGATCGACTGCTCGTAAGCTACCCCTACCGAGTTCTCGAGAATGATCCCGGTCCCTCCGGACATTTGGTTGGATGCTCCGTCAACGTGGAGCTTCCACCATGTGTTCGGTATGTCGTGTGCCTCTCCTGTGACCTCTACCAGGAAATCTGCCATTGCTTGGGCTTTGATTGCTTGTCTGGACTCGTATTGCAAATCATATTGGGACAGCTCTACTGCCGATGCCATCATCCTCCCTGCGAGGTCGGGTTTCTGGAGAACTTGCCAAATGGCCTGGTTGGTTCTTAGGATGATCACATGCCGTTGGAAGTACTGTTTGAGTCTTCTTGATGAGGTTAGCAGGGCATAAGCCAGCTTTTCCAGCTTGGTGTACTTCAACTCCACCCCTTGGAGTCCTTTGTTGATGAAGTATATTGGGCGCTGGGTCTTATCTTCTTCTCGGACAAGAACCACCGCCATGGCCTGTGTGGTCACTACTAGGTATAGGTACAGAGGTTCTCTTTCTCTTGGTTTGTTGAGCACGGGTGGTTCTGAAAGTATCTTTTTGAAATGGCTGAACGCTTCTTCGCATGCCGGAGTCCACTCGAAGGCGATTCATTTCTTCATTAGGTTGAAGAATGGGAGGGCCTTTTCCGCCGAAGCTCCGAGGAACTGGGATAGAGCCGTAAGCTTCCCGGTGAGTTGCTGTACATCTTTGACACACCCTGGGCTTGTCATTTTTAGGACGGCTTCGCACTTGTTTGGGTTAGCTTCAACCCCCCGTTGTGTTATCATGAAACCTAGGAACTTTCCGGCCTCTATAGCAAACGCGCACTTGAGTGGATTGAGCCTCATTTTGAATTTCCTTAGCGCTTCGAAGACAGCTTGGAGGTCGTCTATAAGGCTGCTTGGCTCTGCTATTTTTACCAAGATGTCGTCGACGTAAATCTCTACTATCTTGCCGATGAGGTCATGGAAGACTCTGCTCATTAGTCTTTGGTAGGTGGCCCCCACGTTCTTCAATCCAAATGGCATTACCTTGTAACAATAAGTGCCTCCTGGTGTTATGAACGCCGTCTTCTCCTCATCAGGCTGGTGCATCGGGATCTGATTATAGCCGGAGTACGCGTCCATGAAGCTGAGGAAACGATATCCTGCCGCCAAGTCTACCAAGGTGTCGATGTTGGGGAGGGGAAAAGAGTCTTTAGGACATGCTTTGTTTAGGTCGGAATAGTCGACACACATTCTCCATCTTCCACTAGCTTTTTTGACCAGGACGACGTTGAATAGCCATGTCGAGTATTTAAGCTCTTTGATGAACTCAGCTTCAAGTAGCCTGGCTATTTGTTTGGCGACCTCATTGGCCCTTTCTTGGGACATTTTCCTTCGTCGCTGTGCTACTGGCTTTGCGTCTGGTTTGACGGCTAGTCGGTGGGACATGACCTTGGGATCCAAGCCCGGTATGTCTGATGGCGTCCACGCGAAGAGGTCGCCGTTTGCCCTTACGACCTCCATGAGGGGGCCCTTGAGTTCATGGGGCAGATTTTTGTTTACGAAGGTAAACTGTTTTGCCGACTTCCGTATCTGGAACTTCTCCATGTCCCCCTCTGGTTTTGGTCTCGGCTTGTCTTCTATCCTTATATCCAGGTTTGCCAAAAACACGCCAGCTGCCTTTTTAGACTCTTTTCTTAGGGAGAGACTGGCGTTGTCGTAGGCAACCACCGCTTCCAAGTCTCCCCTAATGGAGCCAACAGCTCCTTTGTCCGTCACGAACTTCATTGCTAGGAATTTAGTACATATCATAGCTGAAAATTCGTTGATAGTCTTTCTTCCTTTCGCTCTACTCGAAGGTTAGAGAGGGAAACCCCGGGTTGATCTGGAATGGGCGTTTGAGGTGTGCTCAGTGAGTTGATGGTGCCGGAGGAGAGGAGGACGAGGGGGGTGGCCTCCTGCAAAGACACTCCGACGGTCAAGATAGTGTCCGTACGAGGGGATGACCAAATTAGGTAAGATGTGACGTACCTTGGGGGGAGAGCTGTCCTCTCCCCTTATATACTGTGCAGGGCGGGCCCATGGATGACCTAGCCCACTGGCCAAGGAGCTTCTATGAGCTGTCCTAGTCCACGTGGGAGGAACAGGTCGTTCCAGACTTTGGATCGGGGACTCGGGTCTAATAAACATAATTATAAACCAAGTTTTCATCCAAAACATAATTATAAATATTGTTCCCAAAGCAAAATAAATATAATCCAAAACATAATTATAAATAGTCTCTAAAACAAAATAAACATAATCCAAAGCACTCAATTTTCATCTTCATTCTCTTGTAAGTTGGGTTGGAGAAAGTTGGGTTTTGGCAAAAAAAATTGTAAAAATACCCCTTGATAAAAAAAATACTAAGCCCGGCGGGGAAGCCCGCCCCACCCCGCCAAAGCCCGCCAAAACCCGCGGTTTAAGCAGTGCGGGTTAGGCGGGCTTTTGCTATTTGGCGGTCCTAATTTTCCAGCCCAGCTCGCCTTTTTTGGCGGGTTACGCGGGCCGACCCGACGGGTTTAGGCTCGTTTGTCACCCCTACCCACTGGCCAAGGAGCTTCTATGAGCTGTCCTAGTCCACGTGGGAGGAACAGGTTGTTCTAGACTTTGGATCGGGGACTCGGGGGCGGCCCCAAGGATACCGACCCGACTAGTGACCTGGGTCGTACGGAGTGTAAGCCGGGCGTGCCCCCGGTCGGGTGTTGGAAACCGATCCGTCGGACTCTTCCTGTCGTGAGGGATGGCTTGGGCCTGGGTCAGGGATGGCGCCCCGACCCGGCGACTAGTGGGGTTGGACTCTGGTCCGTAACAATACTAATTTGGCATAAGGACAATCACGTAACACAAGAAGGACGTCCTCTATGAGGTAGTTGCAGCGCGGGCAGCTAGTAGAGGCAGATAAATGTCTTCTTCTACTGATTGATATTTGTTAAAATAGCATCATTGGCGACTAACCAAAGGAAGGAGCGAATTCGCTCCGAACCGCTCCACTTCCAAATCAATTTGAAGACTCGATCCGGCGTGCTTTGATCCTCCCGAGGCGAGTTGTTGGCTGATTTAAGGTTGAAGCCTTCTTTCTTTCTTTTTTTTCTCCTCCTCCCTCTACTGGAAAGTTTAGTTTTTTTTTTTTAAAGTATTATTGAAAGACTCTCCTTGTAAGGGTGTGATCAAATTTTTTTAAAGCCCTAAAGATTAAAGAAACAAAGGCCTTCTTTTATTTGTTTGTCCACATTCCTATCTCTATAAGTGTATGTGTTTGTCAATGACAATTACAATGAAATAATGATCAATTGCCCTAATACCAAAAAAAAAAATGATCAATTTCCTTCATTTTTCCTGATGTCATTTCTCTTATTTACTCCAACAATTAGTTACTAATCTTGTTCCTTGATTTTTTTTTTGGTGATAGTATGAAATGAAACCAAAGCCATGAAATTAAGATTCAATTAATTTGTTTGGCAGAATTTCAATTATTATTAATTAAGTTAAAGCTGAGTTGGGCAAATGCAAATGAACAATGAAGAAAAATAAAATGTTCATTAATTTAATTTGGGTTTGGGAAAAGAAGCACTAAAAAAAAAACGATGCGCATGTGAGTGGTTGACAGCACTTCCTCCTATTTTTTTTTTCCCTTTTTCCGTTCGTTTCTTCTTCCTATTCCTAATCTAAGTTGGAGATGGAGGTTATAAAGTTTATGTACTCACTAAGGCAAAGGATGTCATTGTACCTGATGGCTCTAACCTTCAAGGGAGTCGTCGCGGTGGAGCAATGCCAGCGGTGGTGGTCGGGTTATGTTTTATCCAAATTTTTATTTAATTTTTGAAAAATATATATGAGAATTAGGTTAGATTAAGTGATTAACTTTGTTGTCCAATCCTTAAATATCACATATCACATATCACAAAAATGTAAAAGTGATGATTTTTATCTTATACTACAGGTCAGTAAAAGTCAACAGAAAATTTAACTTTGTTAATATTTAAATATATCTTTAATTAGAGAAAAAATTAAACATTAAATCTTTAAAAAATTAAGTTAAATTATGTGTGTTTAAAGACCACTTTAAATATTAATCTCTAAAAATATTAAGAGATCACATATATAATATGTACATATTTTTCAAAAGATATATACGATTCATATAAAACTGAGTTAAAGGTGTAAAGTATAATATTTTTTCTTTAAATATAATTTTTATTCATTGCTATTCTTGTTAAACAAAACGGTTTTTTCAAATTATTTTTAATGCCTTTTATAATTATATAATGTATTTAAAATATTTTTTGTTTTAATAAATAATAATATGTACTATTTTAAAATTCATTCCATATATATTAAAAATAAGACTGGCAGGACCTTTAATTATGGTGAACCTTCTTAATTTCGTCATTGAGCTTATTTCCGTAATGTTTGTGGGTCATGTCAGCGAGTTGGCTCTTTCTGGCGTTTCCATGGCCACCTCCTTTTCTTCTGTCACTGGCATCGATTTAGTGGTCAGTTCCTTTTATATATCTTAACACTCTTTTTATGGTTTCACTGATCGGATTTTTCTCCTTTTCTTTTCTTTTGTAATTTAAATTTATTAAAAAATATCAAATAAATTTAATCCGAACTGAACCATCCCAATATTTTGTTCGGTGTTAGTTATGAAAATATTTCAACACCTAATATGTATTTTAAATTTTTTTATTTTTTATTAAGTCACAGTTGACAACAAAAAATAAAAAATATGAGTATCGATAAATAGTGTAGTATCCAAAATATATCCGACATATAAATACATAAATACGACATCTTAACAAAGTATCCATATTTCATACTTACAAACTTAAACTAAAAATATAACATATCATTAACATCAGTTTTTATTTAACATATCATGTCATAGCATTTCTTATTTCGTATTAAAAAAATATACAAAAAACAAATGATGAATAAAATTCAAGAGTTAATAAATTAAAATTAAAAATTTCAGTAATTCTAATAACAAAACTTCATTCATTAAAATATGATTATCCAATTATTGTAAAATGTATGCAGTGCATCTGATTTTATTTTTGAGGAATGCTAGGAGGCCAACAACTTTTGTAATTTGTAGCCATCAAATAGCCATCAATAATAGTTTTATTGGTGTGAGATTGGTGTGAGATTTCATCCAATGACTCACTTTTCTTTGCTGGTTACATGCTGGCCAGAATTTAACAAAGTTGCTGGTCCTTAAACTTTTCTTTTATTTTTACTATTTATATTTTCATAAGTGAGAGGAGAAGAGCTCACCATAGAAATTATTTTCTTTGAATTTTATTTTTTCTTTTAATCCCGTGACTCAAATTTAGATCCGGTGATTCAATGCTTGAATAATATCATGTCATGGTCACAAACAGATCCAATGATGTCAGGAATGAATTTTTAGTCCAAACAAAGTGAAAAAAAAGTCCAATTCAATTAATATATATACTTTTAGTACTATGAGGATGTCATGTTGAATTTGACAATATAAAAATTGCTAATAAATAATTTAAAAATTGTCTTATAATTTTAAAATTGACAATAATACATGACAATTATATTAAATTTGTTTATATTAAAAATTATTGTTCTGAGAATTGGACCAGACTGATCGGTTCAATCAGGTTAACCGAAAATCAGTCATTTGATCGGTCCAGTTAGACTATAAAATCGTTCTGTAAAAAACCGGTCAAAAAAAGTCAAATTGGTGGTTAATTAATAAACCGACTGAATCGGACCGATTTTTTATAAGATCGGTTCACTCCTCCAAATTAAAACGGCGCCGTTTACAAAAAAAAAAAAAAAAAAAACAATCGATTGTTGTAAAACCTCTCTCTCTCTCGCCATCTCTGTCCGAGCTCTCTCTGTCGCTGCTCCTCGCCATGGGTCGTCGCCGCTTCTCTGCTCCTCGCCGTGGGTTGCCGCTTTTCTGCTCCTCGCCGTGGGTCGTTGCTGCTTCTCCCCTCATCTTCGTTTCTGCTTCTCTGCTCCGCACTGTGTCTCGCCGTCGTTGCTTCTCTTCGTGTGGAGTTTCTAGTCTCTGCTACAACCCTCTCAGGTCTCAAGTCTCTTCTTCTCTGCTTCAAGCCTTCAACCCTCTCAGGTCCCAAGTTTCAGTCTCTAACTCTCCCTGATTCTATCTCCCTGACTCTATAACTTTGAAATTTGAAATTTATTCTGAACATGCATATGATGTATTATTGATGATTCTGCTGGATTTTGAGATATTAATGTTTTGAATTTTTATTTGAATTCTGTCCGTTGATCTTGAATTAATTCTGCTGAGATTGAGTTATAAATTCAATTGTATAATTTATTTATTCTGCTGAGATTGATTTTTAAATCCAATATTTTATATTTGTTTTGGTGAATTGTTGTTTTGCTGTTATTGATTCAAAATCAAAACAGTGCCACAATTCTGCATTGAAATTACTATATGGCTTCCTATGATTTGGTTGAGTATGATTCTTAGGTTGGGTATCTGTTTTGGATGTTCTGAAGAGTGACTTGATTGATTTACAGAAGTTCACATATGGGAGAGTTAATTTTTTAAAAAAATTATTTTATATTTAATTAAATCAGTTGAATCCCGGTTGA
The DNA here is from genome assembly GCF_000816755.2 of Arachis ipaensis. Classification (NCBI taxonomy): domain Eukaryota; kingdom Viridiplantae; phylum Streptophyta; class Magnoliopsida; order Fabales; family Fabaceae; genus Arachis; species Arachis ipaensis. The sequence continues at coordinate 3,335,725 of NC_029788.2, read as the reverse complement.
ACCAGTAAATCATTAAACCAATTACTTAACCGGTTCTCGCAACCTTGGTTTTTATTTGTTGTGCATCTGTTATACTGAGTTACATATTTTTTAAACACATCTATATTTGGATAATCCCTCAACTACCTTTAGTTATTTCATTGTTAGATCACACATAATATGCTCAACTAGCTGTATCTATGATAAAATAGTGTTGAAGTTTCTGGTGTTTTCATGATAGGTTGAATGGTTGATCTAAATAGAGCAGGGCACCTTTGCTTGAGATAGTTTCCGAGCCTTATATAAAAACCGGTATTGAAGCAGTAGAGCATGCAACAGAAATACGGAGATTGGTTCGGCATTTGGGAGTGATCAATGGCAATATGTAAGAAGGATCTCTTCGTTCTGATCTCTTTGTTACATTATTATACTCCTTGCAATTGAAATAAATTTTGTGATCTTAGCCATCGTGATTTTTTTTAAATAAATTGGTTTGGGGTGCAAAGTGGAGGAGCAACTTGGATCCGTTGATTTCAAAGTATAAACATGATGGTATTCTTCATTTACCATCTAATTAAGTTTTTTTTTTTATTTATTTTAAAAGATGACAGTCTATATTTACATAGACTTTTTATTCAAATTTTATGTTTTCTTAAAGTTTAAGGATAGACATGGGATGCACCATATACATGTAGTCAACTTATATGTTAACCAAGCATTGAACATCAATTTATATAGTATTAATGATAATAGAGTTGAAGACTTAAATTCAGCTGAGTATGTTTTCTTATTTTAGTTCACTCTTTCTTTTAGGAAAACTTTCTCTATACTAACAGTTCGTGGGTGTCTTAAGTATCTAAATCTACTACCAGCAAAAGTACATAATTCAAGGTGTAAATTTCAATTCACTTCTTAATTATTTTACTAATGTCAATCTTAGTACATGTACTATCTAAATATCTTACTAGATATAGCAAATTTCTCTTCTCTATATAAGGATCTAATTAAATAAGAAGCTAATTTATTTTTTTATTTCAATGCAGTCCCCCAAACATATATCACCAACGTAGAAAGTGCAAATGTATGGACCACTCGCAAATTAACTTTTTCATACTAAGCATAATATGTATTTGTGTGGACTTGGCATTTATACATATATTTTTTCCCTCTAATTTTGGTTAACTTAATTATGACTTGATGCCTAAAAGATTGAAAGTCTCAATATTTATTCTTAAGCTTTTGAATATCACAAATTGTATTGCAGGGTCAGCAGGCAGTACACTAAAATTTTGGGATTTAGAATCCTTTGAACTGATTGGATCTACTAAACAAGAGGTTTCTCATTTAGTGTCGTGTGAGTCATGGTGTTAGCAATAGCAATTATTGGTGGTTTGGATTGTGCAGTTTCTCTCTTTTAAATGTTCTTAGTGTGCATTATTTTCTTTTTTCTGGTTCACCCCATGATGTACAAGCACACATATAGTAGAGGTCATGGTTCTCTATGAATTTTGGTAGATGTTTTTGCTTAATGTTTCCTTTATGGTTCCTTTTTTATATGTTGATTTTACTAAAATTATTTGAGATCTGATTTCTAACAACCAGAACTTACCAACAATAGAAATGGGCACATTACCAGACAGCAAAGCTGCAAAGGCTTCTCGATAGTGCAATATGAAGACAAGATCCATGGGTGTGAAGAATTCCACTAAGAAAACTATTAGAAGGAATCACAAATAAGTGGTAATTCGTTTTTCCAATTAATCTACTGATAGTTGTCATTTACTTATGGGGTTTTTCTTAGGCTTTAGTATGAGATTGGGTTCTATTTTGATGTGAAGTATTTCGAGCACATTGCTTGATAGTAAGTTTGATGATGTTGATAAGTTCCTTTCTGCATTCGCAAGGATTGATGAGAACGAACATTAAACCTATATCTACATTAATTTGAATAAACAAGTAAGTTTCCATAAGATTCCTTAGTGGTGTCACTTTGTGTATGTTCTATTATGTTGTCATTAATTATTCATTTTAATTATCCGTTTAAATATTTTATATCTGATTTGGTTAGTAACCATGGTACCAAGACTATAAATGTCCTCACGAAGGAACCATAGATCATTCTAGATTATCAAGGGAAAAAAAAAAGAAGAAAAATTGCTTTCTTTAGTGTGCAGGCAGAAAATCTTTTGATATCTCATTCATACATAAGCAAGATTCTACTTTTTAAAGAGAAAAAGTAAACAGAACGAAGAACAAATAAAACACAAAATTTAACAGTTTAGTTTCTTTTTCCTCACTTAAGAGCAGATGCATGAAACAGGACATAGTTGAACTTATTAATAAAATTAACAGATCCTCCATTACTATTCAGTTTATTAATAAGATTTGAAGAATCACCAATGGGGCCACTATTTTATTTGTGGGTGAGTTCGTTCTGGTTTGTTTCCTTCTTAGATTAATGGTATGTATCAATTGCTTCGCAACATTAGTATTTGATATTCTTCTTTCAGTGGTTATGTTTTAGTTCGATGAGGTGGATTTAACTGGCGCAAAGTTTGAATATTTATGGTTTGGAGTAAATATTTATGGTTTGTTGAGATGGTGAATTTGTCTCTTTGTCTTGAAAAATTTATATGTTTGGCAAATATATGCATTTAAACCATTTTTACAATTTTTCTTTCGAAAGTCTCTGTTCCTATAGAATTAAGATAGTTCTTTCTTAGACTTTTTCATTTATGAGAATCTATTGTTCTACATAATAAGAGTTTAGAGATCAACTATTTTGCATTGCGTGCATTGTGCATCCTGTTTTCTAGAAAAATAACTATTTATATTTCTTAAATGATTTAGGGCCATGAACTTCTCAAAAAACTTGCTTATGTGACTGATAAATTTGATAGGAAATCCCTCGAACAATTACGTGAGTAAGAAGATTCAGTACTTTGTTGTACTTAATGTTCTGGCTCTTTTTTTTTCCTTTGTACTTAGTGTTCAATGCTTTTTTTTCTTTTTCATTTTCGTTGATGTGCCTTCTCCTGCTTATTTGCTTTTCAAAGAGTTGGGTACTGATTTGCCTATATATTATGACTTATTTTTTTCTATTTGAGGGATATAATTTTGCTTTTAAAATATTGGGTTGCCATTGTTTGATTGAGTTCTTTGTTTGTTACAGAGGATTCTGCACCACAATTCCTAATGATTTTAGATTCAGAAAAATTAAGCTCTCTTTCCCATACGTTTTTTTATCCACTTAGTCATTTATCAATTTATTCTATGGTTGAAATCATAATTGTGAATTTCTGACACCTGATAGTGGATTTTGTATACTTTATTCTCCAATTGGTTTCTTTTTATATTAATGGTATGTATCAATTGCTTCACAACATTAGTATTTGGTATTCTTCTTTCAGTTGTTATGTTTTAGTTGGATGAGGTGGATCTGGCTGATGCAAAGTTTGAATATTTATGGTTTGGAGTGCATATATATATATTTTTTTAAAATCATGAAGCTTTTTATTATTTGCTGCTTTAGCTTTCATTATTGTATATTCACGCTCAAACTACACAAACTATATCTTTTCCAGCTAATTTTTGTTGAGATAGTGAATTGTCTCTTATCTTGAAAATTTTATGTTTGGCAAATATATGCATTTAAACCATTTTTTCAATTTTTCTTTTGAAAGCCTCTATTCCTATAGAATTAAGATAGTTGTTTCTTAGACTCTTCCATTTATGTGAACCTATTATTCTACATATCATGTTTTTATTTTTCTCTATTACGTATCATGTTTTTATTTATTTTTTATTATAGAGTTTAATTAATATATATTTTTAAAATACTTGTTAAATTTATAAATTAAAATTTTTTATTAAAAATATACAAAATTTAAATTTTTAATATATTTATTTTATAATCATTAAATTAAAGTATTTTAAGCAGATTTTTAGTAGAGTAGAACCTAAGTTATACCTGGGTTCCAGTGTATTTATAATAGAGCTGTTAACCACTTTTGTTTGAGTCATTCTATTTTTTTTTATAGATAATTATTTCTTCCAGGTGGTGTAGTGAACCTTTTTTCTTGTTGGGAAATGGATCCTCTCCATTTTTTTTATTGGAGACAATAAAGTGTAATCTCTCACCTTTAATTCTTAAGTGGGACCAGAAATAAATAAGAGAGAACAATGAACGGTAAAATTAAAAACTGGATATCATCCAATTTTTTTTCCACTAGACGGATCCACTCCCATCTTGTTGAGTTTGATTTTTATTTATTGGACCAAAATATGAACAGTTAGTTAAAGTTAAAAACTTAAAATTCACGTATAATTGTCTTGTTTTGATGTGAAATTGATAATTAAAAATTATTAGATTATAATTTAATTAAATCTATCAATTTATTTAACGATTCTAAACTATCCATTTTATATAACGATAATGACATATAAGTCTTTGTCATTAGCTAAACCCATTATAAACAATAATCTTCATTTTTTACTAAAAAAATATTTTGCAATATGATTTTAGTACTTACATTAGGTCCATTTCATGGCACTTTCCTTTTTTTTTGTCAGGAACAATTACTTAACAGAAATAATATAATTATTATTATATAGGTTTTTTATAAAGTGGAAAGAGAAAACATTTTGAAAAAGTTCCCTTTTTTTTTTTCCTTGAAGAGCAAAAGAAAGCATTGTTTGCCCATTGGAATTTTTTCCTGCATTTTCCAATATTTTCTTTTAATAATCTCTCAAATCGTTTAACTAGTCACCTCCTCCTCTTTTTTTTTTGTTGTTGTTGTTGTATCACTTGTATGTAGTATTGTGTAATTTATTTATAAATGATCTTTTTGTGTTGACAATTTTCTATATTTGATTCATCATCTTTCTAATTAAGTATTTATTTGGCTCTGAGATCAAATAAATGTCAATTAAGTGCTTAGATTCACTCTTTTTTGTATGGGTATACGTTATATTTTTTGCTTATCTACTGGTCAATTTATTCCTTAGGAATTGTGATTCTAGCGAAAATTTTACATTTCACATTTTTTTGAAAAATAAATACACCAGATTAAATAGGGCTACGTAGCCTCTTTTCTCAAATGTCATCTATATCTAATCTAATGGCTCTATGAGTTTATGACTCCACTCACTAGCTTATCTCCCCCGCCTGGCTCGTTGTTTTAAACTCTTATTTTTATTCCATGATGGCCTCTTCTATGCCTTCAATCGAAATTGAATTAGAAATCGGATATGTAAATTTCACAATTTCACCGCTGTTTTAAACTCTTATTTTTATTCCATGATGGCCTCTTCTATGCCTTCAATCGAAATTGAATTAGAAATCGGATACGTAAATTTCACAATTTCACTTTATGGATACGCAATCCCATCCTCTTTGCATACAGGATATAAATTGAAAATGAGTTACGTTAACATATAATAATTCTAATTTGGTAGATGATTTTTATTGGATGCATAATTTTTTTTTCTCTAATTAAAAATATTAAAACAAACTACTAAAATTGTCCTTAATTTTTAAAGAGCTCAACAAAAATAATTAGATCATTATTTAAAAAATGCATTAAAAAATTAAACCAAAATTTGATCTCAATAATTTTTTATCTTTTTAAAGTATTTTTTTTATTAACAAAAAAATTGTAAAAAAAATTATTTGGTGTAATCACTGAATTTTAAGTATAAAATGTGATTTTTTGAATCATATTTGTAAAAAATATATTAAAATAAATTTTACTTGTATAATTCTTTTTATCGTGGTTAAAAGAAATTTTCTTTAATTAATAAATTTTATTAAATTTAAATTTTTATTCTTTTGACCCAATGATATTTGTAGAAAAACCAACAAAAACCATTTACAAACATACGCATAAAATCATACAATTTTATTTGATGGTAATCAGTAGCTAAAAGAAGAGAAGGTTGAATCTTAGCCCTTTTTTCGTTGAATATTGATTTCTGATTTTTCAAAGAACTTCAGGCGATATTTCTGCTTTTTGGTCTCGTGTCGAGTTGAGAGACACTTTTGTTTTGTCTCGTACCGAATTGAGAGATATTTTTGTTTTTGTCTCTTGATAAACAGAAACAGAGAAAGGAGTAGGGATGAAGAATTAACACCAGATATATTCTGGTTTAGCCATTAGGTACAATGTAGCCTACATCCAGTCTTCATCACAACAATGATGGAATTTCATTATGTTATCACAACATTACAAACACCAATTTTTTTCTAGGAACTACCCATTTTTATCTGGGACAAATCCAAATTCTACACCCAATCTGGATTTGAATAGGACTCAAAACTGTAAAGTGCTAACTCAACTTGCAAGGGAATCCCCACAAGATCATGGCACACAACAGAAAGATGTACAAAGAAATTATGAGACATCTATAACTTTTTCTCTAATATTGATCACTGTCTTTTTTCTCTCACTGGTTTTTTCTTACAAACTTCACCATGCATGTATGCCTTTTACCATGAGACTCAGACAGATAATACTAAGAAAAAGAAAATAAAATGAACACCATTGAAGGAGAAGAACTCATAAAGCTTCAGGGTAGCTATGAGAACTCTGTGCTTACTCTCCTTGATCTCAACCCTTGGCCGTTCACCCTTATTATAGAAGGGGAAGCTTCCAAGGTTGAAACTGGTTCAATCAAGCAACTTCTTCTCTAACCAAAAACAGCAGCGGTTCGGACAAAGAGAAGAGAGAGAAAAAACCAAAAATCAACATGCATGTATCTCTCTCAACCCTTTTCATCAAGCTCCTTCCATCTGAACCCTTGATCTTGTCTTTGGCTCCAAGAAAGAATTTGGAATCCTTGATGATCTTCTGACCCAGGACAGCTTCTTGCCTTCCATTTTTGCTTCTTCTTACGTGTAGCTCAGCGGCTATCTTCTTTCTTTGATGAACAAAAATAGAACTAAACTTCTTTACCTTAGATTTGCTTCTTCACCGAGGCAGATTGTTTCTTTTATTGGCATCAAAATCTTGAGGCCATCTTCTAAAATCTTTCCTTCTGAAGTAAAGATATTCCTTTCTTCTTTATAGCTTTTTTTTCTGTAAGCTTTTTTTGATAACTTCTACAATCTTCTTCTCTGATGGATGTGACCGAAAGACAAGAGAGAGAAGAGAGAAGAGAGAAGCTTTCAATGCACAATAAACTCAATTTAATTTTGAGTTTCGGTTACCAAGGAGTGCATTTAACCAAATTGAATTTTGAATTCCAATCACAAGAGGAGTAAGTAACTGAGGCTTGCTTTGAGAACCTTTGGGTTCCTTTCCTTGATCCTTTAATATTGGTCTATGGGCTTGTGATATGGGCCACTTTCATTTCAACATAAAACCACTTATGTTTAAATTAATTTTTGCACAAAGCTTAAATTCAAATAACAAGTTGGGCTTATGTTACTTCTCGCCTAATAGGAAATCTGCACAATAACAAATATATCAACCAAACAATTGAAATAATTTAAGATTACATAAAATTAAAATTGCTGAGATTGAAAATTAATGTATTATGTATAAATATATGCTAACATGCTTCTTAATTCATTTTTTTGGTAATTATCAGTGTAAAAATAATTGAAATCAAATTAGTAAGACATAAATTGCCAATAATAATAATGCTTTATTTTTTCTATTTATCTTTTTTTTTAATCACAATTCTTTCACTTTATTAGTATACTTAAAAACTAATTTTCTTTTTTATTATGCAATTTCAATCTAAATATTGTGATTTCAATTCAATATATATATAACATGGAAAGAAACAAAGCAAACACTATCCTATATCCGAGCGGATGATTTGCTGGAGATCAGCACAAGGCTCAGATCAAATAACATGATTAGAGTTACTCTTGGCACCATATCTAGCCATCCAATCCGCAGCTCTATTTGCTTCTCGGGACACCCACTCAACGTGAACAAGCCAAAGACGAGATAAAAACTCATGAATCCTGTGAACCAAATCTGTTATTTCAGATGAATACCCACTTGTAAGCTCATGCATGATGGGCATAATGTCAAGGCAATCCGTTTCACATATAATATCCCTCAAACCGCAATCCCAGCTAAAACCAGCCCATCCAAGTAGCAAATAATTCACATCTGATAATAGACCAGGGAGAATGCTTCCAGAGCAGCCCGAGATCCAATCTCTGTTAGAATCTCTAATAATACACCCAAATTCTGCTAAATTTGAATCTAGATACAAGCTTGAATCACAATTAACTTTAAAACTATTGTCTACCGGTGGTTCCCAACACAGGCAATTTCGGAGAGACCTAAAGGCATTGTTTCAACTCCTGTAAACCTGTAAGTCTTTGGCGGTAATTCTGGCCAAGGCAACAACCTTGTGGTCTGTCCAAGGGTTGTCAGTAATGAATATGTCATTGCACCTATGTCTCTATACCCACCAAAGTCCTGCACCAAAAGACGCCTCATTGTTAGCCAAGGCCTTCCGAAACCACTCTTCAAGAGCAGTACCCGTCGTCGAGTCCAGGATACTAGGATCCAACATATGCCAAATTGCCTTTGATCGTTCACAGTCTCTAAGGCAATGCTCCATAGTCTCCTGTGCCTTGTTACATCTCTTACACATATCTGAAGAAGCTAAATGCCATTTGAATTGAAAGGTCTCAGTTGGTAGAGCATCATGTAAGCCAAGCCACATAGTAAATTTGAACTTCTCCGGAATGTTTGTACTCCACAACCAGTTCTAGTTACTATTGGCATTCCAATTTAATGTTTTCTCTAATAACCATCTATAACCCTCCTTTGCACTATACTTTTTTGTTGCTGCAGGCCACCACTCCCACGGTGGCTCCAACTCAGTCGAACTAGGATATCTCGGACCATAAATAAACTGCTTAATCTCATGCGGAATAGGCGTGGTAAGACTATCAACCTCCCAGGACACCCCTTTCCACAAGTTAGCCACTATGAAATCTGATTCAGAAATATGTACATAAGGAACAAAGTTGCAAAGCTTACCAAAAGACTATTATTGATATTTATACTTTTATAGGCACTAAAACACATAAAACTCTCGAACTTTAAATTCCGCACAAAAAATTCAACAAAATACTGAATAAAAATATTTCTACAAATATAATTGGATCAAAAGAATAAAAATTTTTAAATATTATAAAATTCAATAATTACAAAAAAATTTTTATTCAACAATAATAAAAAAACATCCAAGTGAAATTCAAATTTTAAAATACCCGGTTGAACCGACAACCCGGTTTGGGTCCGGTTCAACCGGTTCAGTCCTTTAGGTCCATTTTTGGACCGTTTTCTTCAAAATTGGTGTCAAAATTCTCGTTTCGATGAGCTCTACCCTATTTTGATATAATATTCGCATTTCTAATCCTCCTTATTAAAAAATAATTTATTAACTAATTATCTACTAATTTAACCGGGGTTTACACTCTTCATGCTCATTTAGAGGGCAGTCTCAAATTCTCAATCCTATCTTTGGTATAAAAAAAATAGATTTTGAAAAAAAATTATTTCAAACAGGGGATTAACCTAATGTCATCCACTCATCCTTAGCCACCATTTGTTACAACTTATAGCACACTCTTCATAAGTTAAGATCACTGACTAAATAAGTAAAAAAGCAAATATGTCTGACAGAACCTTTAATTATTGTGAATATATAAAATTCAATAATTACAGAAAATTTTTTGTTTAAAAATAATAAAAAAAATCCAAATGAAATTCAAATTTTAAAACACCATATATATATAATTTTAATTTAATTCGAGTCTCAATCCTATCTTTGATAAAACAAAAAGAGAGAGAGAGAGAGAGTAGATTTTGAAAAAAAAAATTTATTTTCAACAGGGGATTAATCTAATGTCATCCTTAGCCACCATTTTTTATGTCTCCATAAAACTCAACTAAATATAAACCTAATCTACAATGTTACAACTGTTAGGATTTGGTTGAATTAGTCCCAGATTGCTTAGGATAGCAAATGGAGTGGGTGACCTAGGCTATAAATTTGAGGCTAAGTTCTCCATATTTTTTGCACCAGTCGGAAACACTTAAAGCTTGTATCTGACTTTTCTTTTCCTCTATACTCTTTGATTAGCAAGTGTTGTGAGGTGTAGTTAAATATTTGCTTTGAGAGTGTGGGTGTACTGGGGTGCCGGTGTTAGAGAGAAAGAAGTCTATGTGTTGTAACAATTTTCACATAGTGATATTCTTTGGTTGTCATTTGACAACGGCCGTAGTTTTTTTTTCTCCAGTAATTGGGATTTTCCACGTTAAATTCTTGTGTTATGATTGTGTCTATTTTATTTCTCTGTGAAAGGTATTTTCTCAAGGGGGAATGGTGAATTATTTCCAACATGTGGTATCAGAGTTTCGGTTCAGTGGGATTTATTCTTAGTATGCTCTGTGGTTGCAGCCTAGTCTGACCTTCCACATCAGAAAAGAATTTTGTCCTGTGGCTTGAGGTTGATCTTTGGTTGCTGTTGTTGTTGCTAGAAGGCAGTGTGACACTGTAAGAGTGCAGTTTGGAAAGGTTCTGGCTAAGGAAAGACTTGGTATTTAAGTGTGTCCATTGTGACCCACCTCTCTTTCCTGGGGACCCTTCTTAGTACACGGTCTACAGTTGAGTTATACTATTCCAGTATACGGTTGCAACAATGTCAGGATATTCAAGTGCTGTGAAGCTTGAAATAGAGAAATTTGATGGAAGAATCAATTTTGGCTTGTGGCAAATACAAGTCAAGGATGTGTTGATACAATCAGGTTTGCACAAGGCGTTGAAGGAGAAGATCTCTGGTATGAAGGATGAAGAATGGGAGGAACTAGATTTGAGAGCTGCAAGTGCTATTCGCCTGTGTTTGGCTAAGAATGTTCTTGCAAATATGCAAGGAATGAAAACAGTCAAGGAACTTTGGGATAAACTCGAAGGGTTGTATCAGGCAAAGGGCATCTCAAATCGGTTGTTCTTGAAGGAGCAGTTCCATAATCTGCGCATGGATCACAATGTGAAAATCTCTGACCATCTTAGTGCTATCAATGGTATTGTCTCTGAATTAGAGGCAATTGGAGTGAAAATTGATGATGAAGATAAGGCACTGAGGCTCATATTGTCTCTTCCCTCTTCCTATGAGTATATCAAACCTGTTTTAATGTATGGGAAGGAAACTCTGAATTTTGAAGAAGTTGCCAGTAAGCTCATTGCTGAAGAAAGAAGAATGAAAAATGAGGGTAGCACTTCATCAGATTTGTCGCTTGTAGCTAGAAGTGACAATTATGGAAAAGAAAATCGTGGAAGGAGTGTAACATGCTAGAAATGTGGAAAGCCTGGGCATGTAAAGAGAAATTGTCCAGGTAATGCGGTTTCAGAAAAAGACTCTCAATCTGATACTTGCAATATTTCTCTCTCTATGAGAGAAGATGATGTTCTCTAGAAGATAAGAAGTATCCTCATGGTATTGCCGCACTGCCATGGATAAGGATGAGTTGTGGCAATCGGGTCCACAATTGCACACGGGCATTGGTTGGCGTTGAGATGCAAGGTGTGTGGCGGAGTTATGTCGATGGCTGAAGAACTTCCAGGAAAAGCCAATTTAAAAGTTGCACCATGAATTTTCAGCAAGGTTTCGATCTGTACCAAGGCAAAATGCTTGGAGTGGTCTAATTCCAAGTGAGTATACTTTCATGGTGGAGTATGATAGTTCTCTGAACTATGATTGTCGGTATAGACAATGGCAGCAAAGAATTGTCGGTGTTGACTATGGAAGCTGAAGATGTGTGACTATTTCAATCAAGGTGGAGATTGTTAGGATTTGGTTGAATTAGTCCCACATTACTTAGGATAGCAAATGGAATGGGTGGCCTAGGCTATAAATTTGAGGCTAAGTTCTCCATATTTTTTGCACCAGTCGGAAACACTTAAAGCTTGTATCTGACTTTTCTTTTCCTCTATACTCTTTGATTAGCTAGTGTTATGAGGTGTAGTTAAATATTTGCTTTGAGAGTGTGGGTGTACTGGGGTGCCGGTGTTAGAGAGAAAGAAGTCTATGGGTTGTAACAATTTTCACATAGTGATATTCTTTGGTTGTCATTTGACAACGGCCGTGGTTTTTTTTTCTCCAGTAATTGGGATTTTCCACGTTAAATTCTTGTGTTGTGATTGTATCTATTTTATTTCTCTATGAAAGGTATTTTCTCAAGGGGGAATGCTGAATTATTCCCAACAACAACACACTCTTCATAAGTTCTATCATCTGAGACAAACTTATTCTTTATTCAACAACTTATGTAAGAATATATAAATTAGCCATGGAGGGAGAATACAAGAATAATACCGGTGTCTCTATTGAGCCTAATGTATCAAAGCAAAATAAGTTAAGATCAGTGGTTAAAGAAGTGAGAAAGCAAATATGTCTGACAGGACCTTTAATTATGGTGAACCTTCTTAATTTTGCCATTGAGCTTATTTACGTAATGTTTGTGGGTCATGTCAGCGAGTTGGCTCTCTCTGGCGTTTTCATGGCCACCTTCTTTTCTTCTGTCACTGGCATTGGTTTAGTGGTCAGTTCCTTTTATATCTCTTAACATTCTTTTTACGGTTTCACTAATCGGATTTTTCTCCTCTTCTTTTCCTTTATAATTTGAATTTATTAAAAAATATCAAATAAATATAATCCGAACTGAACCATCCCAATATTTTGTTCAATGTTAGTTATGAAAATATTTCAACACCAAACCCGATTACTCCCCTCCATTGCATGGAAACTAGAAGCGATTACTAATTCATTGCCAACTGTTTTTATTGAATCGACTAACCTTGTGTTCAACTCTTTGTTGGTTTCATATAATGACAGATGGAAATGGCAAGTGGCTTGGATACCTTTTATGGCCAATCGTATGGAGCAGGACAGCATGGCATGTTAGGCGTATACGTTCAGAAAGCCATGCTTAATAAAATTTCTTAATGGTGAGGCTAAAATATTTTAATTTTAATCAAAAATTTATTAATTTTGCTATTGAAATTTTTTAAGATTCTGAATTTGATAACTGTTTTTATGCTTAATAGTTGAATTTTTAATTAATAAAATTTAATTAATGCTTTCTTAAAATAATTGAATTGTCATTTATTTCATTTTGGTTTGTTTATTTCTTTGAAAAAAAATTACATAAAATTAAAATTGATGAGACTGAAAATTAATGTATTTTGTTTAAATATATGCTAATGTGCTTCTTAATTCGTTTTTTTTTAATTATCATTGTAAAAACAATTGAAATCAAATTAGTAAGAGAAAATTTGCCAATAATAGTAATACTTTATTTTTTCTATTTATCTTTTTTTTTTATTTTATTTGTCACAACTCTTTCATTTTATTAGTATTCTTAAAAACTAATTTTCTTTTTTATTATGCAATTTCAATCTAAATAGTGTGATTTCATTTCAATATTATATTTAAAACAGACTATTATTGATATTTATACTTTTATAGGCACTAAAACACATAAAACTCTCGAACTTTAAATTTCATACAAAAAATTCAACAAAATACTAAATAAAAATATTTCTACAAATATAATTGGGTCAAAAGAATAAAATTTTTTAAATATTATAAAATTCAATAATTACAAAATTTTTTATTTAACAATAATAAAAATATATCCAAATGAAATTGAAATTTTAAAACACAATATGTATATATAATTTTAATTTAATTCGAGTCTCAATCCTATCTTTGATAAAAAAAAAGAGTAGATTTTGAAAAAAATTTATTTTAAATAGGGGATTAACCTAATGTCATCCTTAGCCACTATTTTTTATGCCTCCCTAAAACTCAACTAAATATAAACCTAATCTATTGTGTTACAACACACTCTTCATAAGTTCTATCATCTGAGACTAACTTGTTCTTCCTTATAAACTTCTTAATTCCACAACTTATGCAAAAATAAGTTAAGATCAGTGGTTAAAGAAGTGAGAAAGCAAATATGTCTGGCAGGACCTTTAATTATGGTGAACCTTCTTAATTTCGCCATTGAGCTTATTTTCGTAATGTTTATGGGTCATGTCAGCGAGTTGGCTCTTTCCGGCATTTCCATGGCCACCTCCTTTTCTTCTGTCACTGGCATCGATTTAGTGGTCAGTTCCTTTTATATATCTTAACACTCTTTTTATGGTTTCACTGATCGGATTTTTCTCCTTTTCTTTTCTTTTGTAATTTAAATTTATTAAAAAATATCAAATAAATATAATCCGAACTGAACCATCCCAATATTTTGTTCGGTGTTAGTTATAAAAATATTTCAACACCAAACTCGATTACTCCCTTCCATAGCATGAAAACTAGAAGCGATTACTAATTCATTGCCAACTGTTTCTATTGAATCGACTAACCTTGTTGACTGTTTCTACTGAATCGACGAACCTTGTGTTCAACTCCTTGTTGGTTTCATATGATGACAGATGGGAATGGCAAGTGCCTTGGATACCTTTTGTGGCCAATCATATGGACCAGGACAGTATGACATGTTAGGCGTACACGTTCAGAAAGCCATGCTTGTTCTTATCATCTTATGCGTACCATCTCTATCATTTGGGCAAACACAAAATCCATATTGATTTTATTTGGCCAAGATCACGAAATCTCCACAGAAGTAGGAAGATATGCTCAGTTAATCATTCCATACCTTTTTGCCTCTAGTGTTCTTCAGTGTCAGACTAGATTTCTACAGACACAGAACATTGGAGTTCCAATGATGCTCAGCTCTGGAATAGCTACTGCACTGCATGCTGCTTTGTGTTGGGCGTTAGTATTAAAATATGACTTAGGGAGTAGAGGAGCTGCCATATCAAATTGTATATCGTATTGGGTGAATGTGTTGAGACTTGCGTTCTATATTAAGTTTTCTCCAAAATGTTCACAAACTTGGACGGGTTTTCAGTGGAGGCATTCCATGACATTCCTTCTTTTTTGAAACTTGCTATTCCTTCTGCTATTATGGTTTGGTAAGTTTCTACTAACTGTTGCTTTTCTCACCATTATACTGTTCGAGATCCTCTACAAATGAGTTTTTGTTTGGTTCCCATTATGCTGAGCAGCTTGGAACTGTGGTCGTTTGAATTGATGGTTCTCCTATCTGGTCGTCTTCCAAATCCAAAGTTGCAAACATCAGTGCTTTCTATTTGGTTAGTTCCACATTTGATGTAGTTCTCACAATTCTTAGCTACCAGCACTTTACATGTTATTGTGGATATTATTATTTGCACCTATATTAATTAATGTTGAAAATTACAGTGTGAATACAGCATTAACTATTTGGATGATCCCGTTTGGATTAAGTGGAGCTATAAGGTAACTTAATTACTGCTACGTGCTTATGAATATTTAGAATTCTGTGACAACAAATGTCGAGATCAAAGTAACAATTGTAATTGCATAATTATTTGTTTGTGTTACAGTACTCGTGTATCTAACGAACTTGGAGTTGGTAATCCTTGGTCTGCACGTTTAGCAGTGCGTGTAGTGGTAGTAGCAGCCATTATTGAGGGTATTCTGGTTGCAACACTGATGATAATGATACGCAACGTTTGGGGCCATGTTTACAGTAACAACGTACAAGTGGTTCGACAGGTAGGATTTATGCTGCCAATTCTTGCAGCATCCAATTTCTTGGACGGGCTGCAGGGTGTTGTCTCAGGAATTGTCCGAGGATGCGGTTGGCAAAAAATGGGTGTTTTTATTAACTTAGGGTCATATTATGTAGTTGGAGTTCCGTCAGCTATTGTGTTAGCTTTTGCTTTGCATATTGAATAAATTAGATTTTCATAATTTGTTCTAGTTTATCACCAAACAGAATACAAAAACATAAAATTTTATGTCTCTGTCCATCAGTGTCTTGTCCTGTCCTGTTCTCAGAAACAAACGCAGCCTAGAGATTTTCAATGAAGCAGAGAGTATTGATCCCTGGTTGCGTTCGCCTCTTGCTCCATAGAGGTAATACACTACACTATTATATGTCTCTTTTAATTTTCTTTGAGATTAAGATTATAATGACAATCAGTATAGACTGCACAATGTATAGAGCATTCATTGAAGTCTTTTGTGCTGTGTTTTGATTCTTCAATATTCAATAACTTCTCTGATTTAAATTTGGTAATTGTGAAAAAGAATGACAATGATTTATCAGGCTTGATAGACATTGAAAAGGCAAGACTGATGGGTCAAAGAGAGCCTCCAAAAGAGAGAGGCAAAGGAGAAAAATTCTTTGGACCCTGAACTTGTCAATATTGTTACTGTTCTTGAACCATTCTTGTCTAAGTTGTGCTATTTTATTTGATACTTGGATAATTTGATAGACAGATCCTTGGTTTTCTTGTGTTTTTAAAGCAAAATTGTGTATTCTTCAGTTGTGTATGGTTAGGTTTTTAGCTGTAGATTTTAAGAGAACAGGTCATTAATTGGTGAAATTCAGGATTCTTGATTTATTTTTATTGTACAACTAGATGATTTCCAATAAAATAGTAATTGTTAATTAATGTTAATGTGATTATTGTCTTATATAATAATTGCTTCATGAGATCCTGATGTCTATGTAACTCTAATGAGTGGTCAATGGGTTGATAATGAGATACATCCCATGTTATGATTGAACCAGTCACAATACTGCAGGTCCAATGTCGCGACGAAGCTGGAAGCTGATCAATCTTGCTATCCTTTTCTTTATTAATCAGACTAGTATTTTGTGGATTATGTTAGTATATAACTTTTTAGGAATTCCGTTACTCGAGGTAGTGTTTGGTTGATGTCCATGTCTCATTGAAACATGGACACGGTGACACATGTCTGCTGTTTGGTTTGGTGAGACAGATTTGTGAAGGACACGGGAGGACACGGATGGACACGAAGACACTAAATTTGTGTACTTCCAATTTGGTGACACACTGAGACACAACTTGTGAGACACTAATTTTTTACTCTTTTACCTTTATTCAATTTTTAAAATTTATCCTTATCTCTCCAAACCTTTCTTTTTCCTCTTCCTCTTTTAGATTCTACAACCAAATTTATCCTTCTATTTTCTTCAAAAAAAAATTGTACATTTAATTTTTTTGTTTATTTAAATTTTGATTAATCTTTGATAAATTCTGAGCATTAGTTTTTTAATTTTTTCAAAAAATATTATATATTTAATATTTAAATGATAATTTAAGATGATTTTGGAAGAAATAAAATATATTAGAAGAAATAAAAATTCAATGGTGATGATATGCAATGTTTAGGATAATGGGTGTGCAGTGATGGTGGTTAAATTTGTAGTTGAATGAAGGATAATTCAATCCTTTTTAAATATGTGTATCTTATTTATTATTTTTACCAAACACAATACAATACATAGACACAAATATTTTACTTCTACGTCTTTAATGTCTGTGTCTTTGTATCTATGTCTCATCATATACATCAACCAAATGGAATGTACTCATTCTGTTCAAACAAGACACCATGGTTTTTGATACACTATTACTATTAAGGGTGTTGAAAAGGATAAAAGTGCGTTTAAGTTCTTTGAACGTTGTTCTTTGATGTTTAACAACTATTTTTTTCTCTGAACCTAGAGGTGATTTTGTATCTAAAAGTGCGTTCATTTGAAGCAAAATATTGTATTAACGTCCATAATTTTTTTTTTATCATTTTTAATACTTTCTTTTACATTTTGATTTTTCCATTTTTTAATTAAATTTTTTTATTGTAATTTTGTTATAATATGAATTATTTATTTTATTAAAAATGACAAAATAAATAAAAAACTGATCATACATAACAATAGAGTCATAAGTAATAAAATGTTATCGTCCGAAATAATATTGAATAAAAAAATACTGAGAATATTAAAACAATTATAAAATATTTTTTTATTTGATTTCTAAAAGTGATTTAACTAATATTATCCAAACAATATTTGTGTTATCAAATTTTATACTAAAATTGCCAAACATAAATCATGTTGCTATAAACTCACTTCTATCCAAGAACAATTCTACAAAATCACTCTTATTCAAACTCTAAGTTTGACAAACGTCAATCCAAACAAACACTAAATCACCTATGTAGGTGCTTTGTTTACTAACAACATTAATGGCTTCTACCACAGCCTAAATCGCGTTCCAACTTTCCTACTCATACTCAATTCCATCTTAAACCTTCTTCTTTGATTACACTAACTAATATTTATTTATTTCAATAGTGTTATCCATTATTAATTTTCTGTAAAACCATCTCTATAAAATTTCGTGTTCTTTGATTACACTAACTAATATTTATTTATTTCAATAGTGTTATCCATTATTAATTTTCTGTAAAACCATCTCTTTAAAATTTCGTGTAAATTCAAATTACAATAACTTAAAAAAGACTTACAAATATTTTACATACACCAAGCTTCAAATTATTATAATTCTTGAAATCACTTAAAATTTATTATAAACTCTTTTTCATTTCCTTCAAGTTTTTTGAGAAAAAAAACATATGTCTATATAAAAGATGAAGTTGTACATAAGGATATGGGTTTCATTAAAATATGAAGTAGTGTTTGATCATTAAAATATGGAGTAGTTTTTCGGTGGACTGTGAGCAATAATTCGAGCTTTTTTTTGTAGTATGAGTTTGTATTAAAATATTTTTTTAGTGAAATGTGGGTGTAGTGTAGCCCATGTTACAAAGTCCCAAAAAAAATTTCATAAAAAAAAAATCGATCATTAAATAGTTGGTCCAACTAAATCAACTTGGACTAGTCTACAAATACATTAAATTTTGGGTTAAAACTTGCATTTCAACAATTGTTGTATGGATGTCATCTCAGTCCTTCATTTGGCATCTTATTTTATGGTCCTTTAAAGTCTTGAAAATACTTTTCTCACCAAAGACATTACCTTGTTTTGAAAAGAAAACCATTTATCATTTAAAAGTTTATGTGGCTGGTTAGAATTTTTTTTAGAGCCCCTCTATTTAATTTGCACTCATTTAAAAGATAGGCAAAGAAAGAAAGAAAGAGCCGCTCTATATAAGTTTCACTCACTTCTCTTCCGTTCTCACACCATCTCTTTTTTTTCCTTAGACTCTTCATCATTCACTTCATAATAAAAAAGAAAAAATATTAGGATCTTCAAAATGCACGTATTAATACTGAAGTGGTTTTTTCTAATCATCTTCTTAGGCACATTAACAATTTTCGTTTTAAGATCTAAATTTCATAGGCTAGGAATAGTTTTACAAAATACTAAAACACAATATCATGATCATGTTGTTAACATGTCTTGCACTCAAATATTAGACCATTTCAATTATAAACCCGAAAGTTACATCACTTTTCAACAAAGATATGTGATAGATTTTAAGAATTGGAATGGTTCTAAATGGGGGACATCCATTTTTTTTTATGGTTTGATGACAAAGCTTCTTTAGAAGATGGAATCGACGTGGCCGGATTTCTCAAAGGCAACACTCTTTGTTTCGGTGCTCTTCTTTTATACATTGAGGTAGAAAAGAAGAGCACCGAAACAAAAAACGTTGTCTTTGAGAAATCTAGCTGCGATTCGCCATTAAACCATATAAAAATGGGTGCCTTCGATTTAGAACCATCCCAATTCTTAAAATTTATCACATATTTTTATTGAGATGTGATATAACTTTTGGGTTTATAATTGAAATTGTCTAATCGTTGAATGTAAGACATGTTAACAACATGATCATGATAAAACCACTTAAATACTAATGCGTGCATTTTGAAGATCCTAATATCTTTTCTTTTTTCTGATCAAATGAAGGATGAAGAGCCTAAAGAAAATAGATGTATAGAAAAACTGAGAGATGGTGCGAGAAGTGAAGAGAAGTGGCTGAAACTTATATAGTTATATGATTATAATAGTTATATGATTATAAGTTCCATTCTTTCTTTTCTTTTTTTTTTTTTTTTTTTTTTTTTTTTTTTTTAAATTC
>NC_029788.2:3265414-3315669 GCF_000816755.2 Arachis ipaensis | reverse complement strand
TCAAATGCGTGCAAATTAGATAAAGAGCTCTTAAAAAGGAAATGATACTAAGCAGCCAGCAAGTTAAATGATAAATGGTCTTTTTAGGTAATCAGCCAATGCCATCTGCAATAACTTTATGGCAGAATTTTGGTTCACAGCCATCCGCAATAAAAAACTACGTGTTTCTCACACTGAAATTTTGTAAATATATATAAGAAAAACACAACAAAAGAAAGTGTTTCCCCGATCAACCTTAATGCTTGAGCAACTTCCTTCATCAGATCCTTATCAGCAGGGACCCTCCCTTTTACCACCATTTTTATTTTATCTTTTGGTCATCTACTCTGTAAAGAATACACAGAAGATTACCAACTTCATAATATACAGTTATGAAAACAGAAAGCCAATAATAAGGAAAATTAAATGATACAAAAAATTGATTTACATCTTTCTATGTTTCTCCTTGTGATTCTCCAACTCTGCTTTCTTAAAAGATAGCTTCACTCTGTCCTCTGAATCAGCAACCATGATACTATATATAGCTTTCTCCCGATTGACATCCTTAATCTTTTGTTCAATACTATATATAGCTCACTTTGCTTTTGACGTATATTTTCTTCAAATTCTTTCAGATAGTGGGTTTGTCTTCCTCTCCACATCTATTCACTGCAAGCATCACTTCATAAAACTTGCTGGTGTCTAAAATTAAGGTTATGAGCTACTGAACAACTTCAAACAACAGGCTAAACTCACCAAATTTCTTTCTCTTTCATCAATGTGAGAAATGTTTACATTGGAAATTTGAAGTTCGAGTGAATCACGCTCATTTTCTGTTTCCTCAATGCGTCTAACAATGCCATTCTGCATATATAACAAAATCTTAATATCATAAACGAGTTGGCATCTGACCATGCATTTAAATGTCAAAGATTGATCTCTGATTTAGCGCTTTTTTGAGCTGAGTATTTTTCCGGTTATTGCCATTCATGTAGCAGTCCCATGCCATCTTGAGTTTATTGTCATTTGTTTTCTGCACAAAAGAATCCAAAAATATAAAATAAGATACTCAATTCACCATAATTTAGAAGCTCCAGGAATATTTTAGAATATCTGATGTTACTGACATCTTCAACATTGATGATGTTTTATAAGTGTTGAAATATTGAAAATGATCTAGAAGCTTTGTCAATCAAGAGAAGCACATCAAATAAAAAAATTCAATTCATTAGTGAATAACTGAACAGACAGAATAAAGTACAAAAAAACTAGGATAACATATCCTGCTAACAAAAGCACCAAGGAAAAATACACGTCATGCACCTAAGCATGCCATTCTCTCTGTACATCCAGCAAAGAAATCCGTTATAATAGTCGCTAGCCAAGTATGACAATGAAGCCAACAAGATCAATTAACTAACCAGCATCAATTATTCTCTCAAATTCTGTCATTTCTATCAAAACATTATCATAAGTACCTAAAACCAAAGATGTAATTAGCGAAGGAGGACAGAAAACACACCTTTTTATCTTGGAGGTCCTTCTCAAGATCTAAAGCCCTTGATTTTTACATGATTGACGGTCAGGTTGGTAGCAACCTCATCAGTGAAGGGTGACTCTGGAAGAGGCCCTAAATTATGCTCCGCAAAAAGATTTTTAATACACAAATCACGTTCATTCTTCAACGACTTGTGAGCCTGTAGTTCAAAGTAGAGAAAATTACAATAATGTTCCACACAACCGGATAGCTGTATAAACACAACTTTTCATCAATTATTTACTCCAGCTTCAGTTTGAAGCTTGCTGATCTCCCAGATGGAATCATTGATAGTCTGCTTAAGGAAAGAACTTTTAGTGTCAATATCATTCAATTCTCTCTCCAATTTGCTTATTTTTGTTTGTAAAATTCCAATCCTTTCTTCAAACTTTGTCTTCCATTCCATCAACTCTTCATCAGTGTCTAATCAATGTAAGAACCAGAAGTATAAAAAAACTTACTGTGAAGTAAACTAGTGGGCAATAGATAAAAAAACACATGGAAATATAGAATGAAACTAAAACTAGATGAAAACTAAGAGGAAATGGTAACACATATACAACAACGGCCAGCACCTTCATTATCCTCGGTAAGAGCTGCATATTGTTTCTGTTGTTCCCTAAACAGAGTGCTTCGTTGAGCAGTTTTAGTTGAGATTTGGTCCTGCAGCTTTCGCAAAACTTTCAGTGTTTTCTCTGCATGATGTATTTTATCATCCACATCTTTAATGCTTCCTTCCAACTCCTGTAACTGACATTTTAGAGATTCTGTACTCTCCTGATCTTGGGCAATGCTTTCACGAAGCTGTAAGGAGATAAAAGAAAATAGTTATAATCAGATTTTTTTTTCTTTCTTTTACTTTTTTGGGAAACTGTGGTCTATTTTATATTTATAGTAGTCAAAATGGCAGAACTTCTCTACATTTCTGTTTGAAGACACATGGAAAAGAAGACAACAGCACTGCCTGGAGAGATGAATGCCCTCCAAACAATAATACATCGTTGCAGCAACTGAGCAGCACATGAATGCAAGAACTCAGAAGAATTCAAATTGTTTTTTGTGTCTTACATTTATGATCCAAAAAAATAGGGAGAATAACGCAGTTTATGTCCAAGATCATCAGAAAAAATTAAAAAAATAAAATAAAATAAAAAAAGAAAAAGGGAAGACAATTTGCAAATTTTCATCTGCAGAGATGTCAAATTTTAGAAAAGGAAAGTGACCTTATAAGCTGCATCTTTCAATGTTTGAAGATTCTCAAGTTTAAGCTTGAAAGTCTTTATCTCTTGAGCTTGTTCCTTGTGAAGTTTCTTTATAACCTCCAGTGCCTTTGTATATCTGCTCAGTAATATTAATATGTTATCAACTCTAAGTCACAAACACTAGCATTTCCTTGAATTGTTTTATGTAAAGTACCGCATCAGTTTCTGCAAACTCAACCTAACATGGCTCAATAAGGATTGTGTGTGTGTGTGTTTGTCCCTTTTTTTTTTGTGGTCAAGCAGAGTCCTCTGCACATGTAATGGAGTATTATCAGCTATGTGATTTAAACCATAGATGATTGAAAGTTGCTTCATACTTATGATAGTAAGATTCTTCTGAGGCAATTTTACAATGTAGCGACAGCTGATTTCATGTACTACCTACTTGAGCAACATGGAAGACAACTTGAATTTCATAATGATGAGAAATTTGGTAATTTGGGTGGGCAGAATGCATTGACCAAACACAATATGTAAAAGACAAGTTAAACGAATTATACAAAGCTCACAAAAGTTGAAAATCCAAAGTAGATCTGTGATGTGTAACCCTTTTCATACAAAAGATTAATAAAAGAGGAATTGTATAGTAACACAAATGATACCGAGTTGCAGAAAAGATGTCGTCAAACTTTTTCTTCAATGTGGAAGGATCCTGCAGTGGCCAATTCGCTTCATCTTGATGAACAAATATAACATTTTCTAAAATGGCCTTAGAAACACCCATGAGCGCAGGAATTTCCTTATCCATGTCTGCACATCTATAGCTAAGGCAAACTTTCTGACAAAGCAAACCAAGTAAGTCAAGTTAATACGACAAGCAAAAAAAGAGACAATTTGGCAATCACAAGCCAGAAGCAAACTCTAGATTCAAACTATATTACGTTAATAAAGTAAACCAAAACACTTAGTCTCTCATTCATTGGATTAATAAAACACTTTCATTAACCTACTTCCTATACTGGTTATAAACACAACATATTGCTTTTGTATTGTTTCCACATCTCAACATTTTCACAATACCGTTAAAACTAACGTTGAAATCAAGAAAATGGAACCTATCTTGTGGTTGAAGTTGAAGAATAAAGTTGACAATGTATCTCCCCATTATGAGGATTAATAGTTTGAAGTACACTCTCAATTGCCTTGTATTCCATCTTCGACGCCTTTTGTGTGAGCTGAAAGGACCTTATGCAAACCACGTCTTTTCCCGCTGCTGTCTTAAATCGGAGGTTAATCTGGTCCTTCGCTTCAGTTTCACCAGCAACCTTCCAAAACAAGTTCCAAAATACTAATCAATTAGTAGTAGCCATAGCAGTATCCTTATGTTTTGTAAAATATAACGAGTCAACTTAACATGATCCTTAACAAGTCTTAAGAGAGGAACCTTGGGGTCATGAATGAAACTGTGACCAGACCTTGCATTAGGAGGCAACTCGCCAGTGCAAGAAAGCTTCAAGCACTCGATGATTGTCTGCATAAAACGAATGAAAATGGCGTATTATAGTAAGAAGTTAGGGTTATGAAAAAGAAGAAGAGAAAAGGGAGGGAATGAAAATCGTACGGTTTTTCCAGCACCGTTGGGGCCAACGATTAGGGTTAAGGGTCTGAAGAAGGTGATGACGTTCTTTTTCTCTGGGTCGAAGCTCCGAATGCCTTTGATCAGCATCTTATCAACGATACTCATGGTTAACAGTTAGAGAGCGGGGAAATGGCGGGAGAGGAGTTCCCCCAACTGATGATGATGACTGAGAAGAAATGAATCGGTGTCTGCTGCTCCCGGCACTCAAAACAAAAGCAAAGTAATAACTAAGGTTCATTATAAATAAATGCATTATAATTTTTGACATAAAATTTATTAAGATTCAAACTTCACTTGATTCAGACTCACTAGTATGATTTTATCAGATTTAAAATTGGATAAAAATTTTAAAAATAAATATAGTCATTATTTAGAGTCGAATCAGATCAAGACGAATCCGATTTCATTCGGCCCTACGTGCACTACTAATTTTTCATAGGATGTATAATTTGGATATATTTTTCATTGGGTATATAATTGAGTAAAAATATGGGTGGATGAGAAGAGGAGTAATTGGGAGGTCATTTTGAACTAGTTTTAAAAAATGTTGACAAAAATTGGAGACCCGTTGGAGGCGTCTCCTTCACAAGGATGGTTATTATTGTTATGATTTTTTTTTTTTCGGTAATTTATTGTTATGATTGTTATTCTTTTTCTTCTTCTTCTGCTTCTTTAGGTCCATATTAGTTTTTGTTGGTATATAACATTGTTATCATATCTTATGGATCACAAAATATTCGGACCAAACCAAATAACAAAGCCCAAATAACATGTACCAAAAAAATAGTAGCTAATTAGTAATTACACATTTTTTCTCTACACTATCGACTAAAGACCAATCTTTGGACCTCATTGTAAGTACCAAAATGATTCCAATTCCTCTCAAATGAATTGTTGATAGTCCAACTATGCGATACTCCATCATTTTTGAGTAGAAACGGTGGCTCTTTTGGTCTTACCTTGTGCATATCGTGTTAGCATAACATAGTTATTAGCTAATTGCTTGTTATTTTCATGTACTAAAAGTTAAATGTCTCTTCATAATTCAGCTCAACAATATCATATTTATTACCTGTTAACTATTTTCACAAAATTTATGACTAATTTAATAATAATTTCTTTAAAATAATTTTTATTTTTTAATATAAATAAATTTAATATAATTATCATGTATTATTGTTAATTTTAAAATTATAAGACAATTTTTAAATTATTTATTAGCAATTTTTATATTGTCAAATTCAACATCACATCCTCATAATACTAAAAGTATATATATTAATTGAATTGGACCTTTTTTCATTTTGTTTGGACTGGAAATTCATTCCTGACATTATTGGATCTGTTTGTGACCATGACATGATATTATTCAAGCATTGAATCACCGGATCTAAATTTGAGTCACGGAATTAAAAGAAAAAATAAAATTCAAAGAAAATAATTTCTATGGTGAGCTCTTCTCCTCTCACTTATGAAAATATAAATAGTGAAAATAAAATCAGATGCACCGCATACATTTTATAATAATTGGATAATCATGTTTTAATGAATGAAGTTTTGTTATTAGAATTACTGAAATTTTAAATTTTAATTTATTAACTCTTGAATTTTATTCATCATTTGTTTTTTGTATTTTTTTTAATACGAAATAAGAAATGCTATGACATGATATGTTAAATAAAAACTGATGTTAGTCACCAAAAAAAAAATAAAAACTGATGTTAATGATACGTTATATTTTTTATTTAAGTTTGTAAGTATGAAATATGGATACTTTGTTAAGATGTCATATTTATATGTTGGATATATTTTGGATACTACACTACTTATCGATACTCATATTTTTTATTTTTTATGGCCAACTGTGACTTAATAAAAAATAAAAGAATTTTTTAAATACATATTAATACTATGTCTATAATTGGTCATTTTATAATTTATAACTATTTGTTACTTCTGACTCCGAAAAAAATTCAAGTTTTAACTCCTATGCTACCTTGAAGGGCTATACTTTATATTAACTTTTTCAATATCAAAAGTCCCGGTAATGATTTTTTAGATGTTAATAAGTCAAAGGATAATTTTTAATGAATTTTTAGAAATCGTTTAATGTTTCGTTTAAATTCACAAGTTTATAAAAATGTAAATTTTCTAAAATTTGAACTAAAACACAAAAGTTGGATTTCTATTATTTGTTTTAATTTTTTTGATATTTTATTTGAATCCAAATGGGGTACTTCTTTATTGACATTTATGTCAATAATACAAGTAGTAAATCGAATCAAGCTTTTGTTCGGTGTTAGTTATGAAAATATTTCAACATCAAACCCGATTACTCCCGTCCATGACATGGAAACTACAAGCTATTACTAATTCATTGCCAACTGTTACTATTGAATCGACTAACCTTGTGTTCAACTCCTTGTTGGACCGGCTGCAGGGTGTTGTTTCAGGAATTGTCAGAGGATGCAGTTGGCAAAAAATGAGTACTTTTATTAACTTAGGGTCATATTATGTAGTTAGAGTTTCGTTAGCTATTGTGTTAGCTTTCGCCTTATATCTTGAAGTAAAGGTATGTAAATACCAAATTGAAATCTATTGTTTTTATTTGTGAACAGTCTTAATTATTTTAGATTGAGATATGTCCGATACACAAAAAGGTAAATTAATTATATTATATAGTGTGTTTTAATAAGTATTATATTATTTAAAAATTAATTAAATAATATATTAATTAATGTTAAATTTAAATTATTTTATATTAAAAATATTTTATAGAATATTTATTTAATAATTTGTATATAATTTTTTATAATTATTCAATTAAAATATAATATAAATTAAAATATAATTTATTATTTAAAAAATTTGAATATCTATTTTTAAAAAAAGACATAGACTTTTTATATTAGAATTATATTTATTTATCTATTTATATAAAAATTGAGTTTATAGCATATTATTTTTTTTTTATTTATATAAGGCGAGATTCAAACTCTCGACATTTGTTTAAGTAAATTAGTGATCTAACTACTAGATTAATACAACTTGATTGCAATATAAAAATAATAAAATTCACATAAAAAAACAAAAATTTTTATCATGTTAGTCAATTAAATTTAATATTTATTATTACTCAATTAAATTAAAAAATAACGGTTATATATAATTAACTTTTACATAAAATTATAATAATAACAATTTTTTAGTTACAAATACTCAAAATATATATTATTAGACCTACTTAATCATATTATTAATTTTTTTTTAGAAAAGGGGGTTAATATGAATACCCCAAACAGAACAAACAAAACAAGGCTAATCAGCTCTTCTTAGGTTTGGTTTGATAAAATTTTTGAAGAGGTGGTTGTGTTTTTTAAAAACTCAAGTTTTTCATTTTATATTTGGTAAATAAAAAATACCATATGCTTGTGTTTGCAGATTTTAAAAGATTAGGGTATTTTGAAAGCATCTAAGATAAAACTTTTTAAAATTGGCTTGTACTTTACAAAATTTAAAAGTCTAATATAACCTCATATGTTAACTAATTTTTAAATTTAATGCTTGCATTTATGTTTATTATAATATTTTTAAATTCTAAAAACTATTTTACCAAATGCAATTATTATTACTCGTGTTTATTAAAAACTAGTTTTAATTTGATTTACCAAATATAAATATTACGATTTTTAAAAAAATATTTTTTAAAAATTAACTTTACTCTTAGAAAATAAAAATTTTAGCGAGCCTTATTCTAAGAGTTCCACGAGAATCAGAAAGTAGAGCATGTGTCAGAAGGTGGCCTCTTAAACAAATGAAGACCTATGGGGAGCTCCTGTCCTTTTTTAGCCAAGGTGTCGGCTACAACATTAGCTTCTCTAAGAATATGGATCCACTCCACCTTCTGAAAACGTCTCTCCAAGATTGCTATGTCTTCCAACAGTGGTTTGCATAGATGAGAGGTTGGACACCCATCTTTAATAAACCTAATGGAAAGACCAAGAATCAGATTCAACAATAAGGTGTTGGAAATTATGTGTATTAGCAATCTGAAGGCCTTCAACAATCTCCCAAAGCTCGGCATGAGTGATGGAACAACTTTTCAAATTACACAAAAATCCAACAATATATCTGCCCAAGTGATTTCGGAACACCCCCACAGGCCGCACTATTATTGGAGGAGAGGAAAGAACCATCCACATTAAGCTTCACACAATCTTGGTGGAAAGACCTAACATATGAGCTGCCCGGAGCTTCTTGTAGCAGAATTTTGTTTGAAGTTATTCTTCAATGCAATTTGAATGTCTTCAAACCGAGCTTGAATATTACTAACAGTTGCAACGGGAAGAAAACTCTTTCCTTCAAAGATGAGGAGATTTCTATATATATAGTACCACAAAGAAGAAGCTGCAACACCAAGTCAGCAATTCCAATCACTCTTCGTTGAGAGATTACTAATGAGTCAATCTCTAGCATTAAGGTTGTAAAAGTTTTGAACAAACTGATGCGGATGAAGTAGATTCCATACTTGTTTGTTACTGTGGGATCTCGAGTGCTCGGTGGATCGGATGGTG
This sequence comes from Arachis ipaensis, assembly GCF_000816755.2. Taxonomy (NCBI): domain Eukaryota; kingdom Viridiplantae; phylum Streptophyta; class Magnoliopsida; order Fabales; family Fabaceae; genus Arachis; species Arachis ipaensis. Next base: position 3,306,738 of record NC_029788.2, on the reverse strand, counting down.
ATGAGAAGGTTAGAGAGAAAAACCCCGGGTTGATCTGGAGCGGGCGTTTGAGGTGTGCTCAGTGAGTTGATGGTGCCGGAGGAGAGGAGGCCGATGGGGTGGCCTCCTGCAAGGACACTCCGACGGTCAAGTTAGTGTCCGTACGAGGGGATGGCCAAATTAGGTAAGATATGACGTACCTTGGGGGAAGAGCTGTCCTCTCCCCTTATATACTGTGCAGGGCGGGACTATGGATGACCTAGCCCACTGGCCAAGGAGCTTCTATGAGCTGTCCTAGTCCACGTGGGAGGAACAGGTCATTCCAGACTTCGGGTCGGGGACTCGGGGGCGGCCCCAAGGATACCGACCCGACTGGTGACCTGGGTCGGGTGTTGGAAACCGACCCGTCGGACTCTTCCTGTCGTGAGGGATGGCTTGGGCCTGGGTCAGGGGTGGCGCCCCGACCCGACGACTAGTTGGGCTGGACTCTGGTCCGTAAGAGTGCCCCCAACACGCCAGCCTTGAGGTTTGGGGCTCGTGGCTGGGCGCATTTGTCCTACTCGCCGAGATGGAATGTGCTCTTCTTCTCGGGAGCTCGTTGATAGCGTTTCATGTTTCTCACGCATGGTCATCTCGTCTCTGACGCTGCCTCCTTGGCGTCTGTGCTGGGCATTAAATGCCCATCATTTCGTGATTTGAAATTTGCATGAAATGACAGGTATGCCCCTGCCTTTTGGCGCTTCTTCCTTGACGGTTACACTATTCACCCCCTTTTTTTATTTTCACAACCTCCTCATTTCCCCATTCTTCTTTTTTCCCTCTTCTGTTTCCTTGAACTGCTGCTGTTTCTACTCTCTTCTTTTGCTGCTGATTCGATTCCGTTCGCGCTTCCAGATTTCTTTCTTTCTTTCGGATTCCTTCCTCAACTTCTGCATTTTTCTGGTATGTTGTTTATGGTTTTCATTGCTTTTTGGTTTTCTTTTGGTATTCCTTTTGTGCTTTTTTTGTGCGTTTTTTCCTATGCATGCCTGGGTTTTTGTTTGCTTTTGCTGCTTCTTCTTTTAGAGGGGGCGCCATTGGATTTTTCTTAGGTTTTGCTTGAGTTCTGGGTTAGTGTAGGGGTACCTAGGGGGTGGTTTAGGGAGTTGTAGTTTGTTTATACTGCTTTTAGGGTTCCCGACCTCCTGTTCTAACTAAGTGGTGCCCCCGCTGTAGGTATGGCTGACCGCCCTGTGCTCCCGAACATGGCTCAGCGGCCGCTAGCCGATTTTGTCGATCACTAAGCCTGGGTTACTTCCGATGTGAAGGACGCCCCTTCTAAGGTCACCCGTGAGAGCCTCCAGGATCTTCGCCAGGCCGGGCTCTTGTGCGGAGGAGGACCTGAGGAGGCATTGTACCAGGTTTACGGTCCTACTGATCGGGAGCGTGTTTGTCAAAAGAACTTGGCCTCCCCTCGAGTTGTTGATTGGTTGTGGGTTTATAAACCCATGTTCAAAACCTTGGGAGTTCGCCTTCCCTTCTCTTCCTTCGTCATGGGTTTGCTAAATCGGTGCGATGTTGCTCCGTCGCAGCTGCACCCGAATAGCTGGGCTACTATTCACTGTTTTGAAATGGTCTGTGAATATCTGAAGATCTCGGTATCTGCAACTTTGTGAGGTGGATCTATCGTAGTCTTCTCCGTGCTGCTGCTATCGCTAAGAAGGTGGAGCCTGTCTTGGGAAATATTCATTCTATGGAAGGGAAGCTTCGAAACTCCCAGAAGGATTTGACTGATTCGAGGTCCCGGGAGGAGTCTCTGAAGAAGAAGTTATCTGAGCAGGAGGAGAAAGCCAAGGAAGATGCCAAGAAAATCAATAGGTTCGTGGAGCGGGACATCACCTTGATGAAGGATTTGAACACTTCCCATGGTGAGACCGCTGCTGCCGAGAAGAAGATCAAAGACTTGGAGGAAAAGCTGAAACTGGTGGAGAGCTCGGCAACGGCTGCCCGTCAGGAAGAAGCCGCTCTGAAGAAGAAAAATAAGGAGATTGCTAAGGGGCCTGGGAGGCCATGAAGCTGACTGAGGAGGGGATTAAGCTTCAGGTTGCTGTGCTAGCTCCCGACCTCGACCTTTCTCAAGTGGGCGCTATCAAGACTGTTGAGGACGGGAAGATTGTTAACATCCTCAAGCCTTGAGATGGATTCTTCTTCTTTTCAGCTTTTATACTCCTTGCCTTTGTTCTTGTAATTTTGCTTTTTGCTTTTGGGCCTTTTAAGGCGCCTTTGGTTGTAATGAATATTTTGATACTTCGTTTTAATTAAGCCGTTTTATGATAATTGTTCACTTGCTCGGGGCTGTCGTGGCTTTTGCCTACTTTATTGATTTTGCTTATCCAGGCCATCGTGGCCTTTTAATTAAGCCGTTTTATGATAATTGTTCGCTTGCTCGGGCCGTCGTGGCTTTTGCCTACTTTATTGATTTTGCTTATCCGGGCCGTCATGGCCTTTTGGTTTATCGCTTTTATGGTATTTACCGTTTTAATCGTTTGTTACTTTTTTACCTTTGGGTCCCTTTGGTTCCCAGGGTGATCAGTCCCGGGTTTTCGTTAGATCGACCGCTCGTAGTTTTTGTTGTTTCGTCGTATTTGGCGAAAATCTTGCAAAAGACAGAGTTGTTATATATGTATATGTAGAACTTAAAATAAAGGGGTAATATGATACATAATTAAAGAAAATGGAAACGAAGGAAAATGGAAAAATTAAAGTGGATGTGAAGGGGTCTTCAGCCCGTCAGGTCGCTTTTTCCTATGAGTAAAATCTTTTTAGATTTGCTATGTTCCATGTCCTCGGCACCTCGCTTCCATCTAGCTTTTCTAGCTTATATGCATCCTTTCCGAGGACTTCTCTAACCCTGTAAGGTCTTTCCCAATTTGCGTCCAACTTGCCTTCTCCTAGGGTTGGCGGCCCTATGTCGTTACGTCGTAAGACCAGGTCGCCTTCCCCGAAGCTTCTCCTTAGCACTTTGCCGTTGTATCTTAGGGCTATCCTTTGCTTGATTGCTGTCTCTATCAGGTATGCCATTTGTCTTGTTTCGTCAACTAGGTCTTTCTCGATTGCCTCGTTTCCTTCGCCCAAGAAGTAATCTTGGACTCGGCTCCCCTATTTTGACTGGGATGACCGCGTCGACCCCGTATGTGAGTCGGAATAGGGTTTCACCGGTAGATGACTAGAGAGTGGTTCTGTAAGACCATAAGACTGAGGCTATCTCGTCTGCCCATGAGCCCTTCTTCCCTTCGAGTCGCTTCTTTAGCCCTTTTAGGATAACTTTGTTGGCTGCTTCTACCTGTCCGTTGCTTTGAGGGTGCTTAACTGAGGAGAACCTTTGCTTGATCCCTAGTCCTGAGAGGAATTCTTTAAATTTTTTGTCAGTGAATTGTGCCCCATTATCTGATATGACAAGACTCCGGGATTTCGAACCTGGTGACCACTTGCCTCCACATGAATTTTTGACAGTGGCTGAGGATATGCTGGCTAGTGATTATGCCTCTACCCATTTGGTGTAGTAGTCTATAGCTACTATCAAGTATTTCACTTGTCCTAGCCCGGGTGGGAATGGCCCCAAGATGTCGACTCCCCATTGGGCGAAAGGTCGGAGTGCCATCATCAAACTAAGTTCCTCAGGTGGAGCTTTGTGGAAGTTGGCATTTTCTTGGCATTTCTTGCATTTCCTGACGAACCCCTGAGCATCCGACATCATCGTGGGCCAGTAATACCCTGATCGGATGATCTTCCTTGCCGGCGACATTCCTCCAATATGGTGACCACAACACCCCTCATGGACTTTGCTTAGGACGTAGTCCGTCTGGTCGGGGCGTAGGTATTTGAGCAAGGGTTGGTGGAGCCCTCGCTTGTACAACTTCCCTTGTATGATCACATATTTGGGGGCTTCCCTCCTGGTGGCTTGTGCTTCCTTCTCGTCTTGGGGTATTTCGCCGTGTTCCAAGTATCGGAAGATAGGGTCTATCCATCAGGTGGGCTTGGGGTCTGGGTTGCACATAAGATGATTGCTGGTTCAGTTGCCAGTCCTTGGATTAGAGACCTGTTCCCTGTCCTAGGCTTGGTGCTCGCTAGCTTGGAGAGGAGGTCTGCTCGGGCGTTCCTTTCCCATGGAACATGCTGGATTATGACTTCCTCGAAGTTTTTGCACAACTCTTTTACCATTGCTTGGGCTTTGATTGCTTGCCTGGGCTCGTATTGCAAATCATATTGGGACAGCTCTACTGCCCATGCCATCATCCTCCCTGCGAGGTTGGGTTTCTGGAGAGCTTATCGAATGGCCTGGTTGGTTCTTAGGATGATCACATGCCCTTGGAAGTATTGTTTGAGTCTTCTTGATGAGGTTAGCAGGGCATAAGCCAGCTTTTCCAGCTTGGTGTACTTCAACTCCGCCCCTTGGAGTCCTTTGCTGATGAAGTATATTGGGCGCTGGGTCTTATCTTCTTCTCGGACTAGAACCGCCGCCATGGCCTGTGTGGTCACTGCTAGGTATAGGTACAGAGGTTCTCCTTCTCTTGGTTTGCTGAGCACGGGTGGTTCTGAAAGTATCTTTTTGAAATGGCTGAATGCTTCTTCGCATGCCGGGGTCCACTCGAAGGCGATTCCTTTCTTCATTAGGTTGAAGAATGGGAGGGCCTTTTCCGCCGAAGCTCCGAGGAACCGAGATAGAGCCGTAAGCTTCCCGGTGAGTCATTGCACATCTTTGACACACCCTGGGCTTGTCATTTTGAGGACGGCTTCACATTTGTTTGGGTTAGCTTCTACCCCCCCGGTTGTGTTATCATGAAACCTAGGAACTTTTCGGCCTCCATAGCAAACACGCACTTGAGTGGATTGAGCCTCATTTTGAATTTCCTTAGCGCTTCGAAGACAGCTTGGAGGTCGTCTATAAGGCTGCTTGGCTCTGCTGTTTTTACCAAGATGTCGTTGACGTAAACCTTTACTGTCTTGCCGATGAGGTCATGGAAGACTCTGCTCATTAGTCTTTGGTAGGTGGCCCCCGCATTCTTCTATCCAAATGGCATTACCTTGTAACAATAAGTGCCTCCTGGTGTTATGAACGCCGTCTTCTCCTCATCAGGCCGGTGCATCGGGATCTGATTATAGCCGGAGTACGCGTCCATGAAGCTGAGAAAATGATATCCTGCCGCCGAGTCTACCAAGGTGTCGATGTTGGGGAGGGAGAAAGAGTCTTTTGGGCATGCTTTGTTCAGATCGGAGTAATAAACGCACATTCTCCATCTTTCGCTGGCTTTTTTGACTAGGACGACATTGGACAGCCATGTTGAGTACTCGAGTTCTTTGATGAATCCTGCTTCTAGCAACCCTGCTGTTTGTCTGGCGACTTCTTCGGCCCTTTCTTGCGACATCTTCCTTCACCGCTGGGCTACTGGTTTGGCATCAGGTTTCACGGCTAGTCGGTGGGACGTGACCTCGGGATCCAGTCCCGGCATGTCTAATGGTGTCCACGCGAAAAGGTCGCCGTTTTCCCTTACAACCTCCATGAGGGGGCCCTGAGTCTTTAGGACATGTTTTGTTTAGGTCGGAATAGTCGACACACATTCTCCATCTTCCACTAGCTTTTTTGACCAGGACGACGTTGGATAGCCATGTCGAGTATTCGAGCTCTTTGATGAACTCGGCTTCAAGTAGCCCGACTGTTTGTTTGCGACCTCATGGGCCCTTTCTTGGGACATTTTCCTTCGTCGCTGTGCTCTAGCTTTGCGTCTGGTTTGACGGCTAGTCGGTGGGATATGACCTCAGGATCCAAGTCCGGCATGTCTGATGGCGTCCACGCAAAGAGGTTGCCATTTGCCCTTACGACCTCCATGAGGGGGCCTTTGAGTTCATGGGCCAGATTTTTGTTTACGAAGGTAAAATGTTCTGTCGACTTCCCTATCTGGAACTTCTCCATGTCCCCCTCTGGTTTTGGTCTCGGCTTGTCTTCTATCCTTACATCCAGGTCTGCCAAAAACACGCCGGCTACCTTTTTAGACTTTTTTCTTAGGGAGAGACTGGCGTTGTCACAGGCAATCGCCGCTTCCAAGTCTCCCCTAATGGAGCCAACAGCTCCTTTGTCCGTCACGAACTTCATTGTTAGGAATTTAGTACATATCACAGCTTAAAATTCGTTGATAGTCTTTCTTCCTAGAATGATGTTGTAGGCCGTGGAGTCTCTGAGGACTACGAAGTCTGCCATAACCGACCTCCTAGTGTCACTGGCTCCGAGGCAGATTGGGAGAGAGATCGTCCCGTCGGGTTTTATATAGTTGTCACCTAACCCCATGACCCCGTGTTGATGGCTCTTGAGGTCGGATTCCCTGAGTCCCATGGCGTCAAACACGTTCCTGAATAGGATGTTGGAGTCAACTCCAGTATCGACAAGGATTCGCCTGACTAACCCGGTCCCGACCGTTGCCGTGATCACCATGGGGGGTTTTCGGGGAGATTGTGAAACCACTGATCTTCTGGGCCGAAGGATATCACGGGAGGTCTTCCTCTTGAGGCGATGGGGTCTCCTGTCGAGATTGAAAGGATCCGGGTATCCTTTTTTACTGCCGACTTGGATCTTGGGGGGGAGGGTGGGGGTATCACATCCGATCACAACGTTAACCATAAAAGTTGGGGGTTGTCGGTGTTCTCTGTGGGCTCTTGTCTAGCCTTGACGGTTCGGCTACGGTCTTCTTCTGAGCACTCACGTTCCCGTCTCCTTGGTTCTCGAATAAGTCGGGAGAACTCACTCAATTTTCCTTCCCGGATGGCCTACTCTAGAGCATCTTTGAGGTCAAAACAGTCTTGTGTCTTGTGACCAAAGCCCTTGTGATAATCGTAGTAGAGGCTTTTGTTACCCCCCGTTCTCTCTTTCAGAGGTCTGGGTCTGGACAGGATTCCCTTGTCACAATTTGCTGGTAGACTTCCACTATGGGCGCCGTGAGTGGCATGTAGTTGGTGAATCTTCCTACCCATGGGGGTTGCTTGGGTTGCTTGGCTAGGATGCCATCCCTGGGAGTTTCTCTGTATTTGTCGACCTGGGGGGCTGCCGAGCTGGGGGGTTAGCGAGCTGCCATTTATTAGCTGCTACAACTTGACTAACTTTCTCATTATTGATGTATTCCTTGGCCACTCTTTGAATTTCCTGCATGGTCCATACAGGCTTAGTTGCGAGGTGCTTCCTAAGTCCTCGTTTAGCAGGCCGTTTGTTAGGCAAAGACTGGTGACCGAGTCCGTAAGGCCGTCGATCTTTAAGCATTCGTCGTTGAATCTGTCCAGGAACTTCTTGGTCGGCTCTCTAGGTTTCTGGGTAACCCCTAATAGGTTAATCGGGTGCTTTGCCTTAGCTATGCGTGTCATGAACCAAGCTAGAAAGCTTTGGGAGATGTCCATGAAGGCCGCGATGGACCCCTGTGGGAGTGCGTTGAACCATCGGATCGCTGAGCCGGCCAGCGTCATAGGGAATGCTCAGCATCTGACCACGTTGCCTACTCCTTCCAGATTCATTCTTGCTTTGAAAGCCGTGAGGTGCTCCTGGGGATCCTTGGTCCCGTCATACCTCATGTCCATTGGCTTGTCGAAATTCTTCGAAAACCGGACCTTGAGGATCGAGGGGTGGAAGGGGGTGGCTCCCATGATGACGGGTTCCTGCTGTCTCTTGGCCTTCCCTCTTTGGGACTTGGGACTCCCCGTGGCTCTCGGACCTGTCCTGGTGAGGTCAAGAGGTCGCCTGAGCACGTGTCTCATCGTGCTTTGTTGGGCTCCTTTCTCGGCTCTCATGTCTTCGGGACGTGGAGCGGGTGCGAGATCGGCTGGCGTCGCCGCGGGAGTGGCTGACGTCTCCGGGGGATCGGTCGGTGGATCGGGTGGTGATGAAAAGGTTAGAGAGGGAAACCCCGGGTTGATCTGGAATGGGCATTTGAGGTGTGCTCAGTGAGTTGATGGTGCCAGAGGAGAGGAGGACAAGGGGGTGGCTTCCTACAAGGGCACTCCGACAGTCAAGTTAGTGTCCGTATGAGGGGATGGCCAAATTAGATAAGATGTGACGTAACTTGGGGGGAGAGCTGTCCTCTCCCTTTATATACTGTGCAGGGCGGGCCCATGGATGACCTAGCCCACTGGCCAAGGAGCTTCTATGAGCTGTCCTAGTCCACGTGGGAGGAACAGGTCGTTCCAGACTTTGGATCGGGGACTCGGGGGCGGCCCCAAGGATACTGACCCGACTGGTGACCTGGGTTGTACGGAGTGTAAGCCGGGCGTGCCCCCGGTCGGGTGTTGGAAACCGACCCGTCGGTGGGGTTGGACTCTGGTCCGTAACAATACTAATTTGGCATAAGGACAATCACGTAACACAGGAAGGACGTCCTCTATGAGGTAGTTGCAGCGTGGGCAGCTAGTAGAGGCAGATAAATGTCTTCTTCTATTGATTGACATTTGTTAAAATAGCATCATTGACGACTAACCAAAGGAAGGAGCGAATTCGCTCCGAACCGCTCCACTTCCAAAACAGTTTGAAGACTCAATCCGGCGTGCTTTGATCCTCCCGAGGTGAGTTGTTGGCTGATTTAAGGTTGAAGCCTTCGTTCTTTCTTTTTTTTTCTCCTCCTCCCTCTACTGGAAAGTTTTGTTTAGTTTTTTTTTAAGTATTATTGAAAGACTCTCCTTGTAAGGGTGTGACCAAAGTTTCTTAAAGTCCTAAAGATTAAAGAAACAAAGGCCTTCTTTTATTTGTTTGCCCACACTCCTATCTCTATAAGTGTATGTGTTTGTCAATGACAATGATAATAAAATAATGATCAATTGCCCTAATACAAAAAAAAATGATCAATTTCCTTCATTTTTCCTGATGTCATTTCTCTGATTTACTCCAACAATTAGTTACTAATATTGTTCCTTGATTTTTTTTGTGATAATATGAAATGAAACCAAAGCCATGATATTAAGATTCAATTAATTTGTTTGGCAGAATTTCAATTATTATTAATTAAGTTAAACCTGAGTTGGGGCTGACCAAATGCAAATGAACAATGAAAAAAATAAAATGTTCATTAATTTAATTTGGGTTTGGGAAAAGAAGCACTAAAAAAAACGATGCGCATGTGAGTGGTTGACAGCACTTCCTCCTCTTTTTTCTTCCCTTTTTCTGTTCGTTTCTTCTTCCTATTCCTAATCTAAGTTGGAGATGGAGGTTATAAAGTTTATGTACTCACTACGGTAGAGGATGTCATTGTACCTGATGGCTCTAACCTTCAAGGGAGTCGTCGCGGTGGAGCAACGCCAGCGGTGGTGGTCGGGTTATGTTTTATCCAAATTTTTATTTAATTTTTGAAAAATATACATGAGAATTAGGTTAAATTAAGTGATTAACTTTGTTGTCCAATCCTTAAATATCACATATCACAAAAATGTAAAAGTGATGATTTTTATCTTATACTACAGGTCAGTAAAAGTCAACAGAAAGTTTAACTTTGTTAATATTTAAATATACCTTTAATTAGAGAAAAATTAAACATTAAATCTTTAAAAAATTAAGTTAAATTATGTGTGTTTAAAGACCACTTTAAATATTAATCTCTAAAAATATTAAGAGATCACATATATATATATATACATACATATTTTTCAAAAGATATATACGATTCATATAATACTGAGTTAAAGGTGTAAAGTATAATTTTTTTCTTTAAATATAATTTTTATTCATTGCTCTTCTTGTTAAACAAAACGGTTTTTTCAAATTATTTTTAATGCCTTTTATAATTATATAATGTATTTAAAATATTTTTTATTTTAATAAATAATAATATGTACTATTTTAAAATTCATTCCATATATATTAAAAATAAGACTGGCAGGACCTTTAATTATGGTGAACCTTCTTAATTTCGTCATTGAGCTTATTTCCGTAATGTTTGTGGGTCATGTCAGCGAGTTGGCTCTTTCTGGCATTTCCATGGCCACCTCCTTTTCTTCTGTCACTGGCATTGGTTTAGTGGTCAGTTCCTTTTATATCTCTTAACACTCTTTTTCGGTTTCACTAATCGGATTTTTCTCCTCTTCTTTTCTTTTATAATTTGAATTTATTAAAAATATCAAATAAATATAATCCGAACGAAACCATCCCAATATTTTGTTCGGTGTTAGTTATGAAAATATTTCAACACCAAACTCGATTACTCCCCTCCATGGCATGGAAACTATAAGCGATTACTAATTCATTGCCAACTGTTTCTATTGAATCGACTAACCTTGTGTTCAACGTCTTGTTGGTTTCATATGATGACAGATGGGAATGGCAAGTGCCTTGGATACCTTTTGTGGCCAATCATATGGACCAGGACAGCATGGCATGTTAGGCGTACACGTTCAGAAAGCCATGCTTGTTCTTATCATCTTATGCGTACCATCTCTATTATTTGGGCAAACACAAAATCCATATTGATTTTATTTAGCCAAGATCACAAAATCTCCACAGAAGTAGGAAGATATGCTCAGTTAATCATTCTATACCTTTTTGCCTCTAGTGTTCTTCAGTGTCAGACTAGATTTCTACAGACACAGAACATTGGAGTTTCAATGATGCTCAGCTCTGGAGTAGCTACTGCACTGCATGCTACTTTGTGTTGGGCGTTAGTGTTAAAATATGACTTAGGGAGTAGAGGAGCTGCCATATCAAATTGTATATCGTATTGGGTGAATGTGTTGATACTTGCATTATATATTATGTTTTCTCCAAAATGTTCACAAACTTGGACGGGTTTTTAGTGGAGGTATTCCATGACATTCCTTCTTTTTTGGAAGTTGCTATTCCTTCTGCTGTTATGGTTTGGTAAGTTTCTACTAACTGTTGCTTTTCTCACCGTTATACTGTTCGAGATCCTCTACTAATGAGTTTTTGTTTGGTTCCCATTGTGCTGAGCAGCTTGGAACTGTGGTCGTTTGAATTGATGGTACTCCTATCTGGTCGTCTTCCAAATCCAAAGTTGCAAACATCAGTATTTTCTATTTGGTTAGTTCCACATTTGATGTAGTTCTCACAATTCTTAGCTACCAGCACTTTACATGTTATTGTGGATATTATTATTTGCACCTATATTAATTAATGTTGGAAATTACAGTGTGAATACATCATTAACTATTTGGATGATCCCGTTTGGATTAAGTGGAGCTATAAGGTAACTTAATTACTGCTACATGCTTATGAATATTTAGAATTCTGTGACAACAAATGTCGAGATCAAAGTAACAATTGTAATAGCATAATTGTTTGTTTGTGTTACAGTACTCGTGTATCTAATGAACTTGGAGCTGGTAATCCTTGGTCTGCACGTTTAGCAGTGCATGTAGTGGTAGTAGCATCCATTATTGAGGGTATCCTGGTTGCAACACTGATGATAATGATACGCAATGTTTGGGGCCATGTTTACAGTAACAACGTACAAGTGGTTCGACGGGTTCACCTTTGGCATCAGCCACCAGAAGTGGTTTGTCCTCTCTTACTATTAAGAACCTGATTTCTTTTCTTTTTCTTTTCTGCTCTTTTATTTTTTCTCTTGGTTGTTCACCAAAAAAAAAATATAATACAATGTAAGATCAAATACAAAAGAAATTACTTTAGATTTTTTTTTTAGTTAGACATTTATTCATTTCAACTTCAGAAATAAATATAATGTTGAATTTGATTCATATTTGGACAACAAAAATAGAGAAAGGAATTTTTCACTGTGCCCTTATAGAGTTATAGCATTAATTGAAAAAACTTAAAGAAAAAAAGTGAACGAAAAGAAGAACGAGAAAGAAAGTGAACATTCATAAAAATTTGTCGGCTTGTGTTTGAGAATGGAGTTCCAATGGCTGAGAGAGCATTATATCAGGGGAGTTTTTTTTTGCCTTCGAAGACCTTTAAATTTCTTTCTCTCCAGATCACCCAAAAACTGTTAGCTGCTATGGCTAAGTCGTTCTTCCTCTAAACCCGTTTTCGGGCATATGTCTAATCACAAGCCACACATATGCATTCGTAATAGTTAAGCTGCCATCGTTCATTTCCATCCAATCAGGTATGTTATATGTCCGTTGAAAAATAATTAACGATCATCTCATCACATTCCAAGATTGATACACTTGCATTTGCCAATTATATATTACATACTCAATACACCTGAAATAAGCAACATATATTTTGACTCATAACTTGCTAAAATGCTTCTTTAAACTCAAGACTCTATCCCGACCACTCTCTACTGACAAAGAAAACTTCAACAACTACTTATTCATGCGAAATAGATTATGAAACTACTCATAAAGATCCTAATTCATGCTTAACAACACCAATTATATTTCTTAAAAATACTTGGCAGAAATAACAAAAAATAGATGTTAAGTAGAGGAGGGTAATTATGCGTTAATGATGATAAGTAAAAAGTTGGCCGTTTCAAAAATGATGGAGTAACCATTTTTTGTAACGGTAGGCTATTTGTTGAGTTATTCAAAGTGAAAGAAAATGCTGAATTATTTGTTTTTGAAGGCTGGAATGAGTTGTTCTAAAATTTTGTTAATCAACAAGATTTGACACTCAGCAAAAAATTAGAATTGAGAAAAAAACAGAATAAATATGTTTAGTGGTTTACCAAAAAAAAAGTATTGTGTGATATTAAAAAAAACAATGTATTTAGTGTTTTGGTTTACACCCAAATAGATATTTTAGTATAAAAGTAATGTAAGTTATATTTATTAGTACCGAATATAATATGACAATGTTAATCTTTTGATGATTTCTCACGGTATTTTCCACTCCAATAGGTCAAAAACTAATACGTCGCAGTACTGATCTATATTTAAGGGTTTGTTATTGGCCAATGGATTGCTACATACACAAAGTGGGATTCGAACTCCTGATACTTGTTTAAGTGGGCTCTAAAATAATAAAATTGTAGTATTGTATTTTAGAATGATGTAGTGCCTTCAATGTTGGAAATGAATAAGCTAGGAAGTTATAAAAAGGGATTTGTGAATGTTTTAGATTTATTTAAAATGCAAGAATGAAAGTATAATAACGTAAAAGTTTTTAATTAAATAAATGAGTAGTTTTTTGTAGTTTAGGGGGAAAAATTGATACACTAGGATTTACGTTTTAGGTTTTAGGCTTTAGGTTTTAGGATTTACGATTTATGATATACGATTTAGGCGGTGAATATTAGTTGTAGGGGGTTTAGTAATTAGTTGTGTTAGGGTTATTGATTAGGGTTTAAATTTGAGGGTTTATGATTTATTAGTTAGGTTTTATAATTTATGGTGAGGGTTTAGTGTTTAAGGTGTATGGTTTAGGATTTAGGGTAGAAGGTTGGTAATTATAAAAAGATTTAGTGTTTAGAGTTAAGGTTTGTGCGTAAAAATTTACGATTTACGATTTATAGTTTAAAATTTATGGTTTAGTGATTTAGATTTAAAGTTTAGAGTGAATGTAATTATTTTTGAAATAATCTAAAATGAATCAAATTATTGTAAATATAAAATTTTTTAATTTAAAATTTAAATAGATATAAGTCAAATGAATGATATATTTTAATTTGATAACAACAAACTTACTCATGTTAAAAAACTTTTAATGGGAATATTTTAAATAACTTTAGTGATTTTTTTTATTTTTTAATTTAAATATTTTATTTTTCGATAAACACATGCAATGAAATAAGAAATTCAAACCTAAAAAATTGTTGTGCGAGCGATATTTATATCTTGTCTATTTTTGAAATATGTAGAAGTTGAATGAAAATTTGGATCCAAATATTTTAGAATTAATTTGGTGTGATTTCACCCAGTTTCGGATCGGGTAAGAATTTAAAAAATAGAATAAGTTATTATTTAGGGTCGGATCCGGATCAAAGCGAATTCAGTTTCATCCGACCCATGTGCATCGTAGGAGAACTTTAAATTAATTCTAATATTATGTTATATTAATTATAAGCTTATTATTCTGTTTTTAATCATATTTGTTGAATTAGGAAATAAATCAAAGAAGAATAAAATTAGAATTTATGAAAAAATTCAAGTTCAAATGTGGATATCAATTTCTCGATATACACGTATGTTTTTTTTTTCTTTATAAATAAGTGCATTATAATTTTTGACATAAAATTTATTACGATTCAAATTTCACTTGATTCAGATTCGGTAGTGTGATTTCACCGGGTCTAAAATTGGATAAGAATTTCAAAAATAAATCTAGTCATTATTTAGAATCGAGTTGGATCAAGACGAATCTGATTTCATTCGACCCTATGCGCACTACTAATTTTTCATAGGATATATAATTTGGATATATTTTTCATTGGGTATATAATTGAGTAAAAATATGGGTGGATGAGAAGAGGAGTAATTGGGAGGTCATTTTGAACTAGTTTTAAAAAATTTTGACAAAAATTGGAGACCCGTTGGAGGTGTCTCCTTCACAAGGATGGTTATTATTGTTATGATTGTTTTTTTTTTTCGGTAATTTATTGTTATGATTGTTATTCTTTTTCTTCTTCTTCTGCTTCTTTAGGTCCATATTAGTTTTTGTTGGTATATAACATTGTTATCATATCTTATGGATCACAAAATATTCGGACCAAACCAAATAACAAAGCCCAAATAACATGTACATTTTTGAAATATGTAGAAGTTGAATGAAAATTTGGATCCAAATATTTTAGAATTAATTTGGTGTGATTTCACCCAGTTTCGGATCGGGTAAGAATTTAAAAAATAGAATAAGTTATTATTTAGGGTCGGATCCGGATCAAAGCGAATTCAGTTTCATCCGACCCATGTGCATCGTAGGAGAACTTTAAATTAATTCTAATATTATGTTATATTCATTATAAGCTTATTATTCTGTTTTTAATCATATTTGTTGAATTAGGAAATAAATCAAAGAAGAATAAAATTAGAATTTATGAAAAAATTCAAGTTCAAATGTGGATATCAATTTCTCGATATACAAGTATGTTTTTTTTTCTTTATAAATAAGTGCATTATAATTTTTGACATAAAATTTATTACGATTCAAACTTCACTTGATTCAGATTCGGTAGTGTGATTTCACCGGGTCTAAAATTGGATAAGAATTTCAAAAATAAATCTAGTCATTATTTAGAGTCAAGTTGGATCAAGACGAATCCTGTAACAACCGCCCCTTCTAGAAACAAAATTAAATTTAAAGTTTGAAAATCAGTTAGGAGATAAGTTTAGAATTTTGAAATTTTGGATAGGAACCTGGTAACCACCCTCAGTTTGAAATTTAAAATATCCCAACCACCCCATTCCCAAATGTATATAAATAGGGGAGCACCCATAGATAGAAAATCACTTCTCTCAAACACTTATCCTCTCCCTTCTCTCTCTACAAAGAAATAACATTCTGTGGGCAAACACAAGAGGCAAGCTCAATGAAGCGTTAGAAAAGAAGGTAGGGAATTATGCCTTTCTTACTTATGTCGGCATGTAGTATGTTTTATTTTATTTTCTTCCATCCATGCATGGCTATCACCTTTCATGTATTTTATGACGTGAATTATTCTTTGCAACTACATTGAGCATGATTATCTATTTTGTCAATTATACCCTCTTGAATCCATTAATATGTATCCCATATCCTTTCTATGTGCATTTACATGACCCTTTAATCACTATTCCTTTTATGTTAAGAGTACATGTCCCTTTATAACATTTTATTAAATTATTTAACATTCCCTAATTTTACTATGTGCCCTTACATGACCTTTGATACCGTTACCTTATTATTATTCCTTTTATGTTAAGAGTACATGCCCCTTTATAACATTTTATTAAATTATTTAACATTCCCTAATTTTACTATGTGTCCTTACGTGACCTTTGATACCATTACCTTATTATTATTCCTTTTATGTTGAGAGTACATGCCCCTTTATAACGTTTTATTAAATTATTTAACATTCCCTAATTTTACTATGTGCCCTTAAGATTCAAACTTCACTTGATTCAGACTCACTAGTATGATTTTATCAGATTTAAAATTGGATAAAAATTTTAAAAATAAATATAGTCATTATTTAGAGTCGAATCAGATCAAGACGAATCCGATTTCATTCGGCCCTACGTGCACTACTAATTTTTCATAGGATGTATAATTTGGATATATTTTTCATTGGGTATATAATTGAGTAAAAATATGGGTGGATGAGAAGAGGAGTAATTGGGAGGTCATTTTGAACTAGTTTTAAAAAATTTTGACAAAAATTGGAGACCCGTTGGAGGTGTCTCCTTCACAAGGATGGTTATTATTGTTATGATTGTTTTTTTTTTTCGGTAATTTATTGTTATGATTGTTATTCTTTTTCTTCTTCTTCTGCTTCTTTAGGTCCATATTAGTTTTTGTTGGTATATAACATTGTTATCATATCTTATGGATCACAAAATATTCGGACCAAACCAAATAACAAAGCCCAAATAACATGTACCAAAAAAATAGTAGCTAATTAGTAATTACACATTTTTTCTCTACACTATCGACTAAAGACCAATCTTTGGACCTCATTGTAAGTACCAAAATGATTCCAATTCCTCTCAAATGAATTGTTGATAGTCCAACTATGCGATACTCCATCATTTTTGAGTAGAAACGGTGGCTCTTTTGGTCTTACCTTGTGCATATCGTGTTAGCATAACATAGTTATTAGCTAATTGCTTGTTATTTTCATGTACTAAAAGTTAAATGTCTCTTCATAATTTAGCTCAACAATATCATATTTAAAGAAAAAAAATTAGACTTTACACCTTTAACTCAGTTTTATATGAATCGTATATATCTTTTAAAAAATATGTACATATTATATATGTGATTTCTTAATATTTTTAGAGATTAATATTTAAAGTGGTCTTTAAACACACATAATTTAATTTAATTTTTTAAAGATTTAATGTTTAATTTTTCTCTAATTAAAGATATATTTAAATATTAACAAAGTTAAACTTTCTGTTAACTTTTACTGACCTGTAGTATAAGATAAAAATCATCACTTTTACATTTTTGTGATATATGATATTTAAGGATTAGACAATAAAATTAATCACTTAATCTAATCTAATTCTCATGTATATTTTTCAAAAATTAAATAAAAATTTGGATAAAACACATATATAAACCAAACCAATATCAATATTATATAAATTATCTAAATAGAAAAATGTTACATGAATATCTCAAACTATACTTTTATATAAATCGATTTAAATGAATTCAAATTATATAATATAGTAGTAAATCGAAATACGTTGATTTCAATTTCATGGTAATATTGTTTGAAGTGTAAATTGAATTGGTTAAATTCGAATTATACACTATAGTACTAAATCGAATCAGTTTTATTCGAATTAGTATGAAATAGTGTAAATCGAATCAGCTTGATTCGATTATTATTTCTATCAGATTATTGACATTTACTACTTTAAAGTTAATTATTTATTTATTCTATATTAATTTTAAAATATAAATGTCAATAAGGAAGTGCCTCATTTAGATTTAAATAAAATATCAAAAAAATCAAAACGAATAAGAATAGAAATCCAACTTTTGTGTTTTAGTTCAAATTTCAGAAAATCTACATTTTTATAAACTTATGAATTTAAAACCGAATATTAAACGATTTCTAAAAATTCATTAAAATTATCCTTTGACTTATTAGCATAGAAAAAACTATTACCGGGACTTTTGATATTAAAAAAAAATTTAATATAAAATATAGCCCTCCAAAATAGCATAGGAGTTAAAACTTGAATTTTTTTTTGAGAGTCAAAAGTAACAACTAGTTATACATTATAAAATGACCAACTATATTTATACAATATGTAATTTGACCAATTATATTTATACTGTATTTTATTTATTTCTCAAATTACATATTGTATAAATATAATTGGTCATTTTATAATTTATAACTATTTGTTACTTCTGACTCCGAAAAAAATTCAAGTTTTAACTCCTATGCTATCTTAGAGGGCTATACTTTATATTAACTTTTTCAATATCAAAAGTCCCGGTAATGATTTTTTATATGCTAATAAGTCAAAGGATAATTTTTAATGAATTTTTAGAAATCGTTTAATGTTTCGTTTAAATTCACAAGTTTATAAAAATGTAGATTTTCTAAAATTTGAACTAAAACACACAAGTTGGATTTCTATTATTTGTTTTAATTTTTTTGATATTTTATTTGAATCCAAATGGGGTACTTCTTTATTGACATTTATGTCAATAATCTGATACAAGTAGTAAATCGAATCAAGTTGATTCGATTTATACTATTCCATACTAATTCGAATTACACTAATTCGATTTAGTACTATAGTGTATAATTCAAATTTAACCAATTCGATTTATACTTCAAACATTGTTCCATGTAATTTAAATTAAAGTGTTTTGATTTACTATTATATTGTATAATTCGAATTAATTTAATTTGATTTATATAAAAATATAGTTTGAGACATTCATTTAACATTTTTTTATTTGAGTGATTTATGTAATATTAGTATTGATTTGGTTTATATAAGTGTTTTACTCTAAAAATATTAAATTTTTAAAAGAAAGAAAAAACAAATTAAAGTGTATATATTCTTTCAAGATCAAAATCAACATACATTATTCTTATTATAAACTATGCAAAAATTGACCCTTATTAAATAAGGGAGAATAATATCGTTACTAAAATTAATAGATAAAGTACATATACACTATAATTCAGGAGGAGTAATAAATTACAAAATTTTTTATGAATACCAATAATAATGCAAGTATTCTGGTCCTGCTCGAAAAATTATGTCATGGACAACATAGTTGACAACATGGACACATTATCACTCTCAATATATCTTTATTTAATTATGTTGATCTACAATTAGTATCTATTAAATGCTCATAATTTTGATAATTTGATCGGTTGCTTAAATTTTAAATATGACAGAAATTTTATTTAACACAATTTTATTTCAAACTCTAGAATCTATACACAGTTTTTCACAGTAATAAAACATTGATAGGGAGAATCCGCTAATTACCCATGTGAAAGTCTTATTAAATTTTTTGGTTAAAAAAATCTTTAATATCTGCAAATATAAGAAAAATATTATTAAAATTTTTTTTATACATATTATGAATTTCACTTAAAATACTTTATATACACCAAACTATATATTAATTAGGGACGGACCTACATTTAATAAAGAGGAAACATTTGCCTCTATGTCTCTGTTGAGCCTAATGTATCCAAGCAAAATAAGTTAAGATCAGTAGTTAAAGAAGTGAGAAAGCAAATATGTTTGGCAGGACCTTTAATTATGGTGAATCTTCTTAATTTTGCCATTGAGCTTATTTCCATAATGTTTGTGGGTCATGTCAGCGAGTTGGCTCTCTTCGGCGTTTCCATGGCCACCTCCTTTTCTTTTGTCACTGGCATTGGTTTAATGGTCAATTCTTTTTATATTTCTTAACACTCTTTTTACGGTTTCACTAATCAGATTTTTCTCTTTTTTTTCCTTTATAATTTGAATTTATTAAAAAATATCAAATAAATATAATCCGAACTGAGCTATCCCTATATTTTATTCGGTGTTAGTTATGAAAATATTTCAACACCAATTTGATTACCCCCCTCCATGGCATGAAAACTAGAAGCGATTACTAATTCATTGCTAACTGTTTCTATTGAATCGACTAACCTTGTGTTCAACTCCTTGTTGGTTTCATATAATGACAGATGGGAATCGATTTAAATTAATTCAAATTATATAATATAGTAGTAAATCAAAATACCTTGATTCCAATTACATGAGAATATTGTTTGAAGTATAAATTGAATTGGTTAAATTCGAATTATACACTATAGTACTAAATCGAATCAGTTTTATTCGAATTAGTATGAAATAGTGTAAATCGAATCAGCTTGATTCGATTATTACTTCTATCAGATTATTGACATTTACTACTTTAAAGTTAATTATTTATTTATTCTATATTAATTTTAAAATATAAATGTCAATAAGGAAGTGCCTCATTTAGATTTAAATAAAATATCAAAAAAATCAAAACGAATAAGAATAGAAATCCAACTTTTGTGTTTTAGTTCAAATTTCAGAAAATCTACATTTTTATAAACTTATGAATTTAAAACAGAATATTAAACGATTTCTAAAAATTCATTAAAATTATCTTTTGACTTATTAGTATAGAAAAAATCATTACCGGAATTTTTGATATTGAAAAAAATTTAATATAAAATATAGCCCTCCAAGATAGCATAGGAGTTAAAACTTGAAATTTTTTTTGAGAGCCAAAAGTAACAACTAGTTATACATTATAAAATGACCAACTATATTTATACAATATGTAATTTGACCAATTATATTTATACTGTATTTTATTTATTTCTCAAATTACATATTGTATAAATATAATTGGTCATTTTATAATTTATAACTATTTGTTACTTTTGACTCCGAAAAAAATTCAAGTTTTAACTTCTATGCTATCTTAGAGGGCTATACTTTATATTAACTTTTTCAATATCAAAAGTCCCGATAATGATTTTTTATATGCTAATAAGTCAAAGGATAATTTTTAATGAATTTTTAGAAATCGTTTAATGTTTCGTTTAAATTCACAAGTTTATAAAAATGTAGATTTTCTAAAATTTGAACTAAAATACACAAGTTGGATTTCTATTATTTGTTTTAATTTTTTTGATATTTTATTTGAATCCAAATGGGGTACTTCTTTATTGACATTTATGTCAATAATCTGATACAAGTAGTAAATCGAATCAAGTTGATTCGATTTATACTATTCCATACTAATTCGAATTACACTAATTCGATTTAGTACTATAGTGTATAATTCAAATTTAACCAATTCGATTTATACTTCAAACATTGTTCCATGTAATTTAAATTAAAGTGTTTTGATTTACTATTATATTGTATAATTTGAATTAATTTAATTTGATTTATATAAAAATATGGTTTGAGATATTCATTTAACATTTTTTTATTTGAGTGATTTATGTAATATTAGTATTGATTTGGTTTATATAAGTGTTTTACTCTAAAAATATTAAATTTTTAAAAGAAAGAAAAAACAAATTAAAGTGTATATATTCTTTCAAGATCAAAATCAACATACATTATTCTTATTATAAACTATGCAAAAATTGACCCTTATTAAATAAGGGAGAATAATATCGTTACTAAAATTAATAGATAAAGTACATATACACTATAATTCAGGAGGAGTAATAAATTACAAAATTTTTTATGAATACCAATAATAATGCAAGTATTCTGGTCCTGCTCGAAAAATTATGTCATGGACAACATAGTTGACAACATGGACACATTATCACTCTCAATATATCTTTATTTAATTATGTTGATCTACAATTAGTATCTATTAAATGCTCATAATTTTGATAATTTGATCGGTTGCTTAAATTTTAAATATGACAGAAATTTTATTTAACACAATTTTATTTCAAACTCTAGAATCTATACACAGTTTTTCACAGTAATAAAACATTGATAGGGAGAATCCGCTAATTACCCATGTGAAAGTCTTATTAAATTTTTTGGTTAAAAAAATCTTTAATATCTGCAAATATAAGAAAAATATTATTAAAATTTTTTTTATACATATTATGAATTTCACTTAAAATACTTTATATACACCAAACTATATATTAATTAGGGACGGACCTACATTTAATAAAGAGGAAACATTTGCCTCTATGTCTCTGTTGAGCCTAATGTATCCAAGCAAAATAAGTTAAGATCAGTAGTTAAAGAAGTGAGAAAGCAAATATGTTTGGCAGGACCTTTAATTATGGTGAATCATCATCTGAGACTAACTTGTTCTTCTTTATAAATTTCTTAATTCCACAATCTATGTAAGAATATATAAATTAGTCCATGGTGGGAGAATACAAGACTAATACCCGTGTCTCTCTTGAGCCTAATGTATCCAAGAAAAATAAGTTAAGATCAGTGGTTAAAGAAGTGAGAAAGCAAATATGTCTGGCAGTACCTTTAATTATGGTGAATCTTCTTAATTTCGCCATTGAGCTGTTTGTGAATCATGTCAGTGAGTTGGCTCTCTCCGGCATTTCCATGGCCACCTCCTTTTCTTCTGTCACTGGCATTGGTTTAGTAGTCAGTTCCTTTTATATCTGTTAACACTCTTTTTACGGTTTCACTAATCAGATTTTTCTCCTCTTCTTTTTCTTTATATTTTGAATTTATTAAAAAATATCAAATAAATGTAATCCGAATTGAACCATCTTAATATTTTGTTCGGTGTTAGTTATGAAAATATTTCAACACCAAATCCGATTACTCTCTTCCATGGCATAGAAACTAGAAGCGATTACTAATTCATTGCCAACTGTTTCTATTGAATCGACTAACCTTGTGTTCAACTCTTTGTTGGACGGGCTGCAGGGTGTTGTTTTAGGAATTGTCAGACGATGCAGTTGGCAAAAAATGAGTACTTTTATTAACTTAGGGTCATATTATGTAGTTAGAGTTTCGTTAGCTATTGTGTTAATTTTCGCCTTACATCTGTTAGCTATTGTGTTAGCTTTCGCCTTACATCTTGAAGTAAAGGTATGTAAATACCAAATTGAAATCTATTGTTTTTATTTGTGAACGGTCTTAATTATTTTAGATTGAGATATGTCCGATACACAAAAAGGTAAATTAATTATATTATATAGTGTATTTTAATAAGTATTATATTATTTAAAAATTAATTAAATAATATATAAATTAATGTTAAATTTAAATTATTTTATATTAAAAATATTTTATAGAATATTTATTTAATAATTTGTATATAATTTTTTATAATTATTCAATTAAAATATAATATAAATTAAAATATAATTTATTATTTAAAAAATTTGAATATCTATTTTTAAAAAAAAATTTTTTTTGTAGGCAAGGATAACTAGCGAAAGAGTTAATAATTTAGGACAGACAAATATTGAAAGATTTAATAATTCATTTATCTAAAAGTTTGAGTTTATAGTATGTTACTTGTTTTTTTAGTTTTTTCATGTAATTAATTTTGTGTAAGTGATAATTTTGAACATACATTTATTTATCTATTTATATAAAAATTGAGTTTATAGCATATTATTTTTTTTATTTATATAAGGCGAGATTCAAATTCTCGACATTTGTTTAAGTAAATTAGTGATCTAACTACTAGATTAATACAACTTGATTGCAATATAAAAATAATAAAATTCACATAAAAAATTTTTTTTATCATGTTAGTCATCTTCAAACCGAGCTTGAATAGTACTAACAGTTGCAACGGGGAGAAAACTCTTTCCTTCAAAGATGAGGAGATTTCTATATATATAGTACCACAAAGAAGAAGCTGCAACACCAAGTCGGCAATTCCAATCACTCTTCGCTGAGAGATTACTAATGAGTCAATCTCTAGCATTAAGGTTGTAAAAGTTTTGAACAAACTGATGCGGATGAAGTAGATTCCATACTTGTTCGTTACTGTGGGATCTCGAGTGCTCGGTGGATCGGATGGTGATGAGAAGGTTAGAGAGGGAAACCCCGGGTTGATCTGGAGCGGGCGTTTGAGGTGTGCTTAGTGAGTTGATGGTGCCGGAGGAAAGAAGGACGAGGGGGGTGGCCTCTTGCAAGGACACTCCGACGGTCAAGTTAGTGTCCGTATGAGGGGATGGCCAAATTAGGTAAGATATGACATACCTTGGGGGGAGAGCTGTCCTCTCCCCTTATATACTGTGCAAGGCGGGCCTATGGATGACCTAGCCCACTGGCCAAGGAGCTTCTATGAGCTGTCCTAGTCCACGTGGGAGGAACAGGTCGTTCCAGACTTCGGGTCGAGGACTCGGGGGCGGCCCCAAGGATACCGACCCGACTGGTGACCTGGGTCGTACGGAGTGTAAACCGGGCGTGCCCCGAGTCGGGTGTTGAAAACCGACCCGTCGGACTCTTCCTTTCGTGAGGGATGGCTTGGGCCTGGGTAAGGGGTGGCGCCCCAACCCGACGACTAGTTGGGCTGGACTCTGGTCTGTAACAGTGCCCTCAACGTGTCAGCCTTGAGGTTTGGGGCTCGTGGCTGGACGCATTTGTCCTACTCACCGAGATGGGATGTGCTCTTCTTATCGGGAGCTCGTTGATAGCGTTTCATGTTTCTCACGCGTGGTCATCTCGTCTCTGACGCTGCCTCCTTGGCGTCTGTGCTGGGCATTAAATGCCCATCATTTCGTGATTTGAAATTTGTGTGAAATGACAGGTATGCCCCTGCCTTTTGGCACTTCTTCCTTGACGGTTACACTCTTCGCCCCCTTTTTTATTTTCACAACCTCCTCATTTCCCCATTCTTCTTTTTTCCCTCTTCTGTTTCCTTAAACTGCTGCTGTTTCTACTCTCTTCTTTTGCTGCTGATTCGATTCCGTTCGCGCTTCCAGATTTCTTTCTTTCTTTCGGATTCCTTCCTCAACTTCTGCATTTTTCTGGTACGTTGTTTATGGTTTTCATTGCTTTTTGGTTTTCTTTTGGTATTCCTTTTGTGCTTTTTCCATGCGTTTTTCCCTATGCATGCCTGGGTTTTTGTTTGCTTTTGCTGCTTCTTCTTTTAGAGGGGGCGCCACTGGGTTTTTCTTAGGTTTTGCTTGAGTTCTGGGTTAGTGTAGGGGTACCTAGGGGGTGGTTTAGGGAGTTGTAGTTTGTTTATAATGCTTTTAGGGTTCTCGACCTCCCGTTCTAACTAAGTGGTGCCCCCGCTGTAGGTATGGCTGACCGCCCTGTGCTCCCGAACATGGCTCAGCAGCCGCAAGCCGATTTTGTCGATCACTACGCCTGGGTTACTTCCGATGTGAAGGACGCCCCTTCTAAGGTCACCCGTGAGAGCCTCCAGGATCTTCGCCAGGCCGGGCTCTTGTGCGGAGGAGGACCTGAGGAGGCATTGTACCAGGTTTACGGTCCTACTGATCGGGAGCGTGTTTGTCAAAAGAACTTGGCCTCCCCTCGAGTTGTTGATTGGTTGTGGGTTTATAAACCCATGTTCAAAACCTTGGGAGTTCGCCTTCCCTTCTCTTCCTTCGTCATGGGTTTGCTAAATCGGTGCGATGTTGCTCCGTCACAGCTGCACCCGAATAGCTGGGCTACTATTCGCTATTTTGAAATGGTCTGCGAATATCTGAAGATCTCGGTATCTA
The DNA here is from genome assembly GCF_000816755.2 of Arachis ipaensis. Taxonomy (NCBI): domain Eukaryota; kingdom Viridiplantae; phylum Streptophyta; class Magnoliopsida; order Fabales; family Fabaceae; genus Arachis; species Arachis ipaensis. The sequence continues at coordinate 3,281,461 of NC_029788.2, read as the reverse complement.
CAACCTTGCGAGGTGGATCTATCGTAGTCTTCTCCGTGCTGCTGCTATCACTAAGAAGGTGGAGCCTGTCTTGGGAAATATTCATTCTATGGAAGGGAAGCTTCGAAACTCCCAGAAGGATTTAACTGATTCGAGGTCCCGGGAGGAGTCTCTGAAGAAGAAGTTATCTGAGCAGGAGGAGAAAGCCAAGGAAGATGCCAAGGAAATCAATAGGTTCGTGGAGCGGGACATCACCTTGATGAAGGATTTGAACACTTCCCGTGGTGAGACCGCTGCTGTCGAGAAAAAGATCAAAGACTTGGAGGAAAAGCTGAAACTGGCGGAGAGCTCGGCAACGGCTGCCCGTCAGGAAGCAGCCTCTCTGAAGAAGAAAAATAAGGAGATTGCTAAGGGGCCCGGGAGGCCGTGAAGCTGACTGAGGAGGGGATTAAGCTTCAGGTTGCTGTGCTAGCTCCCGACCTCGACCTTTCTCAAGTGGGCACTATCAAGACTGTTGAGGATGGGAAGATTGTTAACATCCTCAAGCATTGAGATGGATTCTTTTTCTTTTCAGCTTTTATACTCCTTGCCTCTGTTCTTGTAATTTTGCTTTTTGCTTTTGGGCCTTTTAAGGCGCCTTTGGTTGTAATGAATATTTTGATACTTCGTTTTAATTGAGCCGTTTTATGATAATTGTTCGCTTGCTCGGGCCGTCGTGGCTTTTGCCTACTTTATTGATTTTGCTTATCTAGGCCGTCGTGGCCTTTTAATTAAGCCGTTTTATGATAATTGTTTGCTTGCTCGGGCCGTCGTGGCTTTTGCCTACTTTATTGATTTTGCTTATCCGGGCCGTCGTAGCCTTTTGGTTTATCGCTTTTATGGTATTTACCGTTTTAATCATTTGTTGCTTTTTTACCTTTGGGTCCCTTTGGTTCCCAGGGTGATCAGTCCCGGATTTTCGTTAGATCGACCGCTCGTAGTTTTTGTCGTTTCGTCGTATTTGGCGAAAATCTTGCAAAAGACAGAGTTGTTATATATGTATATGTAGAACTTAAAATAAAGGGGTAATGTGATACATAATTAAAGAAAATGGAAACGAAGGAAAATGGAAAAAATTAAAGTGGATGTGAAGGGGTCTTCAGCCCGTCAGGTCGCTTTTTCCTATGAGTAAAATCTTTTTAGGTTTGCCATGTTCCATGTCCTCGGCACCTCGCTTCCATCTAGCTTTTCTAGCTTATATGCGCCCTTTCCGAGGACTTCTCTGACCCTGTAAGGTCTTTCCCAATTTACGTCTAACTTGCCTTCTCCCGGGGTTGGCGGCCCTATGTCGTTACGTCGTAAGACCAGGTCGCCTTCCCCGAGGCTTCTCCTTAGCACTTTGCCGTTGTATCTTAGGGCTATCCTTTGCTTGATTGCTGTCTCTATCAGGTGTACCATTTGTCTTGTTTCGTCAACTAGGTCTTTCTCGATTGCCTCGTTTCCTTTCCCCAAGAAGTAATCTTGGACTCGGCTCCCCTATTTCGACTGGGATGACCGCGTCGACCCCGTATGTGAGTCGGAATGGGGTTTCGCCAGTAGATGACTGGAGAGAGGTTCTGTAAGACCATAAGACTGAGGCTAGCTCGTCTACCCATGAGCCCTTCTTCCCTTCGAGTCGCTTCTTTAGCCCTTTTAGGATAACTTTGTTGGCTGCTTCTACCTATCCGTTGCTTTGAGGGTGCTCAACTGAGGAGAACATTTGCTTGATCCCTAGTCCTGAGAGGAATTCTTTAAATTTTTTGTCAGTGAATTGTGCCCCATTATCTGATATGACAAGACTCCGGGATTTCGAACCTGGTGACCACTTGCCTCCACATGAATTTTTGACAGTGGCTGAGGATATGCTGGCTAGTTATTATGCCTCTACCCATTTGGTGTAGTAGTCTATAGCTACTATCAAGTATTTCACTTGTCCTAGCCTGAGTGGGAATGGTCCCAAGATGTCGACTCCCCATTGGGCGAAAGGTTGGGGTGCCATCATCAAGCTAAGTTCCTCATGTGGAGCTTTGTGGAAGTTGGCATTTTCTTGGCATTTGTTGCATTTCCTGACGAACCCCTGAGCGTCCGACATCATCGTGGGCCAGTAATACCCTGCTCGGATGATCTTCCTTGCCAGCGACCTTCCTCCAATATGGTGACCACAACACCCCTCATGGACTTCGCTTAGGACGTAGTCCGTCTGGTCGGGGCGTAGGCATTTGAGCAAGGGTTGGTGGAGCCCTCGCTTGTACAACTGCCCTTGTATGATCACATATTTGGGGGCTTCCCTCCTGGTGGCTTGTGCTTCCTTCTCGTCTTGGGGTATTTCGCTGTGTTCCAAGTATCGGAAGATATGGTCTATCCATCAGGTGGGGCTTGGGGTCTGGGTTGCACATAAGATGATTGCTGGTTCAGTTACCAGTCCTTGGATTAGAGACCTGTTCCCTGTCCCAGGCTTGGTGCTCGCTAGCTTGGAGAGGAGGTCTGCTCGGGCGTTCCTTTCCCTAGGAACATGCTGGATTATGACTTCCTCGAAGTTTTTGCACAACTCTTTTACCTTTTCTAGGTACTTTTTGTAGTAGTGTGTCCCTGGCCTGGTAGCTGCCGTTTATCTGGGATGTGACGATCTGGGAGTCACTACTAACTTCTACCCTAGATGCTCCGACTTCTTTAGCTAGGATTATCCCTCCTATCAGTGCTTCGTATTCTGCCTGGTTGTTGAAGACGGAAAAATCAAACTTGATCGACTGCTCATAAGCTACCCCTGCCGAGTTCTCGAGAATGATCCCGGCCCCTCCGGACGTTTGGTTGGATGCTCCATCAACGTGGGGCTTCCACCGTGTGTTCGGTATGTCGGGTGCCTCTCCTGTGACCTCCACCAGGAAATTTACCATTGCTTGGGCTTTGATTGCTTGCCTGGGCTCGTATTGCAAATCATATTGGGACAGCTCTACTGCCCATGCCATCATCCTCCCTGCGAGGTTGGGTTTTGGAGAGCTTGTCGAATTGCCTGGTTGGTTCTTAGGATGATCTCATGCCCTTGGAAGTATTGTTTGAGTCTTCTTGATGAGGTTAGCAGGGCATAAGCCAGCTTTTTCAGCTTGGTGTACTTCAACTCCGCCCCTTGGAGTCCTTTACTGATGATGTATATTGGGTGCTGGGTCTTATCTTCTTCTCGGACAAGAACCGCCGCCATGGCCTGTGTGGTCACTGCTAGGTATAGGTACAGAGGTTCTCCTTCTCTTGGTTTGCTAAGCACGGGTGATTCTGAAAGTATCTTTTTGAAATGGCTGAATGCTTCTTCGCATGCCGGGGTCCACTCGAAGGCGATTCTTTTCTTCATTAGGTCGAAGAATGGGAGGGCCTTTTCCGCCGAAGCTTCGAGGAACCGGGATAGAGCTGTAAGCTTCCCGGTGAGTCGCTGCACATCTTTGACACACCCTGGGCTTGTCATTTTGAGGATGGCTTCACATTTGTTTGGGTTAGCTTCTACCCCCCGTTGTGTTATCATGAAACCTAGGAACTTTTAGGCCTCCATAGCAAACGCGCACTTGAGTGGATTGAGCCTCATTTTGAATTTCCTTAGCGCTTCGAAGACAGCTTGGAGGTCGTCTATAAGGCTACTTGGCTCTGCTGTTTTTACCAAGATGTCGTCGACGTAAACCTCTACTGTCTTGCCGATGAGGTCATGGAAGACTCTGCTCATTAGTCTTTGGTAGGTGGCCCCCGCGTTCTTCAATCCAAATGGCATTACCTTGTAACAATAAGTGCCTCCTGGTGTTATGAACGCCGTCTTCTCCTCATCAGGCTGGTGCATCGGGATCTGATTATAGCCGGAGTACGCGTCCATGAAGCTGAGGAAACGATATCCTGCCGCCAAGTCTACCAAGGTGTCGATGTTGGGGAGGGGAAAAGAGTCTTTAGGACATGCTTTGTTTAGGTCGGAATAGTCAACACACATTCTCCATCTTCCACTAGCTTTTTTGACCAGGACGACGTTGGATAGCCATGTCGAGTATTTGAGCTCTTTGATGAACTCGGCTTCAAGTAGCTCGGCTGTTTGTTTGGCGACCTCATGGGCCCTTTCTTGGGACATTTTCCTTCGTCGCTGTGCTACTAGCTTTGTGTCTGGTTTGACGGCTAGTCGGTGGGACATGACCTCGGGATCCAAGCCCGGCATGTTTGATGGCGTCCATGCGAAGAGGTCGCCGTTTGCCCTTACGACCTCCATGAGGGGGCCTTTGAGTTCATGGGGCAGATTTTTGTTTACGAAGGTAAACTATTCTGCCGACTTCTCTATTTGGAACTTCTCCATGTCCCCCTCTGGTTTTGGTCTCGGCTTGTCTTCTATCCTTACATCCAGGTCTACCAAAAACACGCCGGCTACCTTTTTAGACTCTTTTCTTAGGGAGAGATTGGCATTGTTGCAGGCAATCCCCCCTTTCAAGTCTCCCCTAATGGAGCCAACAGCTCCTTTGTCCGTCACGAACTTCATTGTTAGGAATTTAGTACATATCACAGCTGAAAATTCGTTGATAGTCTTTCTTCCTAGAATGATGTTGTAGGCCGTGGAGTCTCTGAGGACTACGAAGTCTGCCATAACTGACCTCCTAGTGTCACTGGCTCTGAGGCAGATTGGGAGAGAAATCGTCCCATCGGGTTTTATATAGTTGTCGCCTAACCCCATGACCCCGTGTTGATGGCTCTTGAGGTCGGATTCCCTGAGTCCTATGGCGTCAAACACGTTCCTGAATAGGATGTTGGAGTCAACTCCAGTATCGACAAGGATTCGCCTGACTAACCCGGTCCCGACCATTGCCGTGATCACCATGGGGGTTTTCGGGGAGATTGTGAAACCACTGATCTTCTGGGCCGAAGGATATCACGGGAGGTCTTCCTCTTGAGGCGATGGGGTCTCCTGTCGAGATTGAAAGGATCCGGGTATCCTTTTTTACTGCCGACTTGGACGACCCGACTGGTGACCTGGGTCGTACGGAGTGTAAGCCGAGCGTGCCCCCGGTCGGGTGTTGGAAACCGACCCGTCGGTGGGGTTGGACTCTGGTCCGTAACAATACTAATTTGGCATAAGGACAATCACGTAACACAGGAAGGACGTCCTCTATGAGGTAGTTGCAGCGTGGGCAGCTAGTAGAGGCAGATAAATGTCTTCTTCTACTGATTGACATTTGTTAAAATAGCATCATTGACGACTAACCAAAGGAAGGAGCGAATTCGCTCCGAACCGCTCCACTTCCAAAACAGTTTGAAGACTCGATCTGGCGTGCTTTGATCCTCCCGAAGCGAGTTGTTCGCTGATTTAAGGTTGAAGCCTTCTTTCTTTCTTTTTTTTTTCTCTTCTTCCATCTACTGGAAAGTTTTGTTTAGTTTTTTTTTTTTTTTAAGTATTATTGAAAGACTCTCCTTGTAAAGGTGTGACCAAAGTTTCTTAAAGCCCTAAAAATTAAAGAAACAAAGGCCTTCTTTTATTTGTTTGCCCACACTCCTATCTCTATAAGTGTATGTGTTTGTCAATGACAATGATAATGAAATAATGATCAATTGCCCTAATACCAAAAAAAAATTATCAATTTCCTTCATTTTTCCTGATGTCATTTCTCTGATTTACTCCAACAATTAGTTACTAATCTTGTTCCTTGATTTTTTTGTGTGATAATATGAAATGAAACCAAAGCCATGATATTAAGATTCAATTAATTTGTTTGGCAGAATTTCAATTATTATTAATTAAGTTAAAGCTGAGTTGGGGCTGACCAAATGCAAATGAACAATGAAAAAAAATAAAATGTTCATTAATTTAATTTGGGTTTGGGAAAAGAAGCACTAAAAAAAACGATGCGCATGTGAGTGGTTGACAGCACTTTCTCCTTTTTTTTCTTCCCTTTTTCCGTTCGTTTCTTTTTCCTATTCCTAATCTAAGTTTGAGATGGAGGTTATAAAGTTTATGTACTCACTAAGGCAGAGGATGTCATTGTACCTGATGGCTCTAACCTTCAAGGGAGTCGTCGCGGTGGAGCAACGCCAGCGGTGGTGGTCGGGTTATGTTTTATCCAAATTTTTATTTAATTTTTGAAAAATATACATGAGAATTAGGTTAGATTAAGTGATTAACTTTTTTGTCCAATCCTTAAATATCACATATCACAAAAATGTAAAAGTGATGATTTTTATCTACCACCAGAAGTGGTTTGTCCTCTCTTACTATTAAGAACCTGATTTCTTTTCTTTTTCTTTTCTGCTCTTTTATTTTTTTCTTTTGGTTGTTCACCAAAAAAAAAAATATAATACAATGTAAGATCAAATACAAAAGAAATTACTTTAGATTTTTTTTTTAGTTAGACATTTATTCATTTCAACTTCAGAAATAAATATAATGTTGAATTCGATTCATATTTGGACAACAAAAATAGAGAAAGGAATTTTTTACTGTGCCCTTATAGAGTTATAGCATTAATTGAAAAAACTTAAAGAAAAAAAGTGAACGGAAAGAAGAACGAGAAAGAAAGTGAACATTCATAAAAATTTGTCGACTTGTGTTTGAGAATGGAGTTCCAATGGCTGAGAGAGCATTATATCAGAGGAGTTTTTTTTTGCCTTCGAAGACCTTTAAATTTCTTTCTCTCCAGATCACCTAAAAACTGTTAGCTGCTATGGCTAAGTCGTTCTTCCTCTAAACCCGTTTTCGGGCATATGTCTAATCACAAGCCACACATATGCATTCGTAATAGTTAAGCTGCCATCGTATTGTTATTCAACTCTTTAGTTTTGTATTGTTCTAAAAACTTAAAAATGATTATTGCCCTGTTTAATCTACAATAGAATCACTACAACTAACTACTATTAATGCTGGCATCCCATGTATGCTCATTCTAAAATTGTCATGCCCATGCATAACTTACATTAGGATCATCTTAACTAAGTACTATTGAATGCAGCTTCCCATGTAGAGACATTCCATAAAATTGAAACATTTTGCTACAAATCAAATTAGAATTTTTTTTAAAAAAACACATAACTTTCATGTTAGTTATGCTTTGGTTAGCTAAAATAAAGTTCAACAAAGAAATAAAACAAACATATGAAGCAAATAAATAGAAATTTCTTTTTGTAGGCAAGGATAACTAGCGAAAGAGTTAATAATTTAGGACAGACAAATATTGAAAGATTTAATAATTCATTTATCTAAAAGTTTGAGTTTATAGTATGTTACTTGTTTTTTTAGTTTTTTCATGTAATCAATTTTGTGTAAGTGATAATTTTGAACATACATTTATTTATTTATTTATATAAAAATTGAGTTTATAGCATATTATTTTTTTTATTTATATAAGGCGAGATTCAAATTCTCGACATTTGTTTAAGTAAATTAGTGATCTAACTACTAGATTAATACAACTTGATTGCAATATAAAAATAATAAAATTCACATAAAAAATTTTTTTTATCATGTTAGTCAATTAAATTTAATATCTATTATTACTCAATTAAATTAAAAAATAACGGTTATATATAATTAACTTTTACATAAAATTATAATAATAACAATTTTTTAGTTACAAATACTCAAAATATATATTATTAGACCTACTTAATCATATTATTAATTTTTTTTAGAAAAGAGGGTTAATATGAATACCCCAAACAGAACAAACAAAACAAGACTAATCAGCTCTTCTTAGGTTTGGTTTGATAAAATTTTTTGAAAAGGTGGTTGTGTTTTTTAAAAACTCAAGTTTTTCATTTTATATTTGGTAAATAAAAAAGATCATATGCTTGTGTTTGCAGATTTTAAAAGATTAGGGTATTTTGAAAGTACCTAAGATAAAACTTTTTTAAAATTGGCTTGTACTTTTCAAAATTTAAAAGTCTAATATAACCTCATATGTTAACTAATTTTTAAATTTAATGCTTACATTTATGTTTATTATAATATTTTTAAATTCTAAAAACTATTTTACCAAATGCAATTATTATTACTTGTGTTTATTAAAACTAGTTTTAATTTGATTTACCAAATATAAATATTACGATTTTTAAAAAATTATTTTTTAAAAATTAACTTTACTCTTAGAAAATAAAAATTTTAGTGAGCCTTATTCTAAGAGTTCCACGAGAATAAGAAAGTAGAGCATGTGTCAGAAGGTGGCCTCTTAAACAAATGAAGACCTATGGGGAGCTCCTGACCATTTTTAGCCAAGGTGTCGGCTACAACATTAGCTTCTCTAAGAATATGGATCCACTCCACCTTCTGAAAACGTCTCTCCAAGATTGCTGTGTCTTCCAACAGTGGTTTGCACAGATGAGAGGCTGGACACCCATCTTTAATAAACTTAATGGAAAGACCAAGAATCAGATTCAACAATAAGGTGTTGGAAATTATGTGTATTAGCAATCTGAAGGCCTTCAACAATCTCCCAAAGCTCGGCATGAGTGATGGAACAACTTTTCAAATTACACAAAAATCTAACAATATATCTGCCCAAGTGATTTCGGAACACCCCCACAGGCCGTACTATTATTGGAGGAGAGGAAAGAACCATCCACATTAAGCTTCACACAATCTTGGTGGAAAGACCTAACATATGAGCTGTCCGGAGCTTCTTGTAGCAGAATTTCGTTTGAAGTTATTCTTCAATGCAGTTTGAATGTCTTCAAACCGAGCTTGAATAGTACTAACAGTTGCAACGGGGAGAAAACTCTTTCCTTCAAAGATGAGGAGATTTCTATATATATAGTACCACAAAGAAGAAGCTGCAACACCAAGTCGGCAATTCCAATCACTCTTCACTGAGAGATTACTAATAAGTCAATCTCTAGCATTGAGGTTGTAAAAGTTTTGAACAAACTGATGCGGATGAAGTAGATTCCATACTTGTTCGTTACTGTGGGATCTCGAGTGCTCGGTGGATCGGATGGTGATGAGAAGGTTAGAGAGGGAAACCCCGGTTGATCTGGAGCGGGCGTTTGAGGTGTGCTTAGTGAGTTGATGGTGCCGGAGGAAAGAAGGACGAGGGGGGTGGCCTCCTGCAAGGACACTCCGATGGTCAAGTTAATGTCCGTATGAGGGGATGGCCAAATTAGGTAAGATATGACATACCTTGGGGGGAGAGCTGTCCTCTCCCCTTATATACTGTGCAGGGCGGGCCTATGGATGACCTAGCCCACTGGCCAAGGAGCTTCTATGAGCTGTCCTAGTCCACGTGGGAGGAACAGGTCGTTCCAGACTTCGGGTCGGGGACTCGGGGGGCGGCCCCAAAGATACCGACCCGACTGGTGACCTGGGTCGTACGGAGTGTAAACCGGGCGTGCCCCGGGTCAGGTGTTGGAAACCGACCCGTCGGACTCTTCCTTTCGTGAGGGATGGCTTGGGCCTAGGTTAGGGGTGGTGCCCCAACCCGACGATTAGTTGGGCTGGACTCTGGTCTGTAACAGTGCCCCCAACGCGCCAGCCTTGAGGTTTGGGGCTCGTGGCTAGACGCATTTGTCCTACTCACCGAGATGGGATGTGCTCTTCTTATCGGGAGCTCGTTGATAGCGTTTCATGTTTCTCACGCGTGGTCATCTCGTCTCTGACGCTGCCTCCTTGGCATATGTGCTGGGCATAGGGACTCGGGGGCGGCCCCAAGGATACCGACCCGACTGGTGACCTGGGTCGTACGGAGTGTAAACCGGGCGTGCCCCGGGTCGGGTGTTGGAAACCGACCCGTCGGACTCTTCCTTTCGTGAGGGATGGCTTGGGCCTGGGTCAGGGGTGGCGCCCCGACCCGACGACTAGTTGGGCTGGACTCTGGTCCGTAATAGTGCCCCCAACGCGCCAGCCTTGAGGTTTGGGGCTCGTGGCTGGGCGCATTTGTCCTACTCGCCGAGATGGGATGTGCTCTTCTTCTCAGGAGCTCGTTGATAGCGTTTCATGTTTCTCACGCATGGTCATCTCGTCTCTGACGCTGCCTCCTTGGCATATGTGCTGGGCATTAAATGCCCATCATTTCGTGATTTGAAATTTGCGTGAAATGACAGGTATGCCCCTGCCTTTTGGCGCTTCTTCCTTGACGGTTACATTCTTCGCCCCCTTTTTTATTTTCACAACCTCCTCATTTCCCCATTCTTCTTTTTTCCCTCTTCTGTTTCCTTGAACTGCTGCTGTTTCTACTCTCTTCTTTTGCTGCTGATTCGATTCCGTTCGCGCTTCTAGATTTCTTTCTTTCTTTCGGATTCCTTCCTCAACTTCTGCATTTTTCTGGTACGTTGTTTATGGTTTTCTTTTGGTATTCCTTTTGTGCTTTTTCCGTGCGTTTTTCCCTATGCATGCCTGGGTTTTTGTTTGCTTTTGCTGCTTCTTCTTTTAGAGGGGGCGCCACTGGGTTTTTCTTAGGTTTTGCTTGAGTTCTGGGTTAGTGTAGGGGTACCTAGGGGGTGGTTTAGGGAGTTGTAGTTTTTTTATACTGCTTTTAGGGTTTCCGACCTCCCGTTCTAACTAAGTGGTGCCCCCGCTGTAGGTATGGCTGACCGCCCTGTGCTCCCGAACATGGCTCAGCGGCCGCTAGCTGATTTTGTCGATCACTACGCCTGGGTTACTTCCGATGTGAAGGACGCCCCTTCTAAGGTCACCCGTGAGAGCCTCCAGGATCTTCGCCAGGCCGGGCTCTTGTGCGGAGGAGGACCTGAGGAGGCATTGTACCAGGTTTACGGTCCTACTGATCGGGAGCGTGTTTGTCAAAAGAACTTGGCCTCCCCTCGAGTTGTTGATTGGTTGTGGGTTTATAAACCCATGTTCAAAACCTTGGGAGTTCGCCTTCCCTTCTCTTCCTTCGTCATGGGTTTGCTAAATCGGTGCGATGTTGCTCCGTCGCAGCTGCACCCGAATAGCTGGGCTACTATTCGCTGTTTTGAAATGGTCTGCGAATATCTGAAGATCTCGGTATCTGCAACCTTGCGAGGTGGATCTACCGTAGTCTTCTCTGTGATGCTGCTATCGCTAAGAAGGTGGAGCCTATCTTGGGAAATATTCATTCTATGGAAGGGAAGCTTCGAAACTCCCAGAAGGATTTGACTGATTCGAGGTCCCAGGAGGAGTCTCTGAAGAAGAAGTTATCTGAGCAGGAGGAGAAAGCCAAGGAAGATGCCAAGGAAATCAATAGGTTGGTGGAACGGGACATCACCTTGATGAAGGATTTGAACACTTCCCGTGGTGAGACCGCTGCTGCCGAGAAGAAGATCAAAGACTTGGAGGAAAAGCTAAAACTGGCAGAGAGCTCGGCAACGGCTGCCCGTCAGGAAGCAGCCGCTCTGAAGAAGAAAAATAAGGAGATTGCTAAGGGGCCCGGGAGAACATGAAGCTGACTGAGGAGGGGATTAAGCTTCAGGTTGCTGTGCTAGCTCCCGACCTCGACCTTTCTCAAGTGGGCGCTATCAAGACTATTGAGGACGGGAAGATTGTTAACATCCTCAAGCCTTGAGATGGATTCTTCTTCTTTTCAGCTTTTATACTCCTTGCCTTTGTTCTTGTAATTTTGCTTTTTGCTTTTGGGCCTTTTAAGGTGCCTTTGGTTGTAATGAGTATTTTGATACTTCGTTTTAATTAAGCCGTTTTATGATAATTGTTCGCTTGCTCGGGCCGTCGTGGCTTTTGCCTACTTTATTGATTTTGCTTATCCGGGCCGTCGTGGCCTTTTAATTAAGCCGTTTTATGATAATTATTCGCTTGCTCGGGCCGTCGTGGCTTTTGCCTACTTTATTGATTTTGCTTATCCGGGCCGTCGTGGCCTTTTGGTTTATCGCTTTTATGGTATTTACCGTTTTAATCGTTTGTTGCTTTTTTACCTTTGGGTCCCTTTGGTTCCCAGGGTGATCAGTCCCGGGTTTCCGTTAGCTCGACCGCTCGTAGTTTTTATCGTTTCGTCGTATTTGGCAAAAATCTTGCAAAAGACAGAGTTGTTATATATGTATATGTAGAACTTAAAATAAAGGGGTAATGTGATACATAATTAAAGAAAATGAAAACGAAGGAAAATGGAAAAAATTAAAGTGGATGTGAAGGGGTCTTTAACCCGTCAGGTCGCTTTTTCCTATGAGTAAAATCATTTTAGGTTTGCCATGTTCCATGCCCTCTGCACCTCGCTTCCATCTAGCTTTTCTAGCTTATATGCACCCTTTTTGAGGACTTCTCTGACCCTGTAAGGTCTTTCCCAATTTGCGTCCAACTTGCCTTCTCCTAGGGTTGGCAGGGTTGGCTCGTTACGTCGTAAGACTAGGTCGCCTTCCCCGAGGCTTCTCCTTAGCACTTTTCCGTTGTATCTTAGGGCTATCCTTTGCTTGATTGCTGTCTCTATCAGGTGTGCCATTTGTCTTGTTTCGTCAACTAGGTCTTTCTCGATTGCCTCGTTTCCTTTCCCCAAGAAGTAATCTTGGACTCGGCTCTCCTATTTCGACTGGGATGACCGCGTCAACCCCGTATGTGAGTTGGAATGGGGTTTCGCCGGTAGATGACTGGAGAGAGGTTCTGTAAGACCATAAGACTGAGGCTAGCTCATCTGCCCATGAGCCCTTCTTCCCTTCGAGTCGCTTCTTTAGCCCTTTTAGGATAACTTTGTTGGCTGCTTCTACCTGTCCGTTGCTTTGAGGGTGCTCAACTGAGGAGAACCTTTGCTTGATCCCTAGTCCTGAGAGGAATTCTTTAAAATTTTTGTCAGTGAATTGTGCCCCATTATCTGATATGACAAGACTCCGGGATTCCGAACCTGGTGACCACTTGCCTCCACATGAATTTTTGACAGTGGTTGAGGATATGCTGGCTAGTGATTATGCCTCTACCCATTTGGTGTAGTAGTCTATAGCTACTATCAAGTATTTCACTTGTCCTAGCCCGGGTGGGAATGGCCCCAAGATGTCGACTCCCCATTGGGCGAAAGGTCGGGGTGCCATCATCAAACTAAGTTCCTCAGGTGGAGCTTTGTGGAAGTTGGCATTTTCTTGGCATTTCTTGCATTTCCTGACGAACCCCTGAGCGTCCGACATCATCGTGGGCCAGTAATACCCTGCTCGGATGATCTTCCTTGCCGGCGACCTTCCTCCAATATGGTGACCACTACACCCCTCATGGACTTCGCTTAGGACGTAGTCCGTCTGGTCGGGGCGTAGGCATTTGAGCAAGGGTTAGTGGAGCCCTCGCTTGTACAACTGCCCTTGTATGATCACATATTTGTGGGCTTCCCTCTTGGTGGCTTGTGCTTCCTTCTCGTCTTGGGGTATTTTGCCGTGTTCCAAGTATCGGAAGATAGGGTCTATCCATCAGGTGGGGCTTGGGGTCTGGGTTGCACATAAGATGATTGCTGGTTCAGTTGCCAGTCCTTGGATTAGATACCTGTTCCCTGTCCCAGGCTTGGTGCTCGCTAGCTTGGAGAGGAGGTCTGCTCGGGCGTTCCTTTCCCTAGGAACATGCTGGATTATGACTTCCTCGAAGTTTTTGCACAACTCTTTTACCTTTTATAGGTATTTTTGTAGTAGTGTGTCCCTGGCCTGGTAGTTGCCGTTTATTTGGGATGTGACGATCTGGGAGTCACTACTAACTTCTACCCTAGATGCTCCGACTTCTTTAGCTAGGATTATCCCTCCTATCAGTGCTTCGTATTCTGCCTGGTTGTTGAAGACGGAAAAATCAAACTTGATCGACTGCTCGTAAGCTACCCCTGCCGAGTTCTCAAGAATGATCCCGGCCCCTCCGAACATTTGGTTGGATGCTCCATCAACGTGGGGCTTCCACCGTGTGTTCGGTATATCGGGTGCCTCTCCTGTGACCTCTACCAGGAAATTTACCATTGCTTGGATTTTGATTGCTTGCCTGGGCTCGTATTGCAAATCATATTGGGACAGCTCTACTGCCCATGCCATCATCCTCCCTGCGAGGTTGGGTTTCTGGAGAGCTTGTCGAATGGCCTGGTTGGTTCTTAGGATGATCACATGCCCTTGGAAGTATTGTTTGAGTCTTCTTGATGAAGTTAGCAAGGCATAAGCCAGATTTTCCAGCTTGGTGTACTTCAACTCCGCCCCTTGGAGTCCTTTGCTGATGAAGTATATTGGACGCTGGGTCTTATCTTCTTCTCTGACAAGAACCGCCGCCATGGCCTGTGTGGTCACTGCTAGGTATAGGTACAGAGGTTCTCCTTCTCTTGGTTTGCTGAGCATGGGTGGTTCTGAAAGTATCTTTTTGAAATGGATGAATGCTTCTTCGCATGCCGGGGTCCACTCGAAGGCGATTCCTTTCTTCATTAGGTTGAAGAATGGGAGGGCCTTTTCCGCCGAAGCTCCGAGGAACCGGGATAGAGCCATAAGCTTCCCGGTGAGTCGCTGCACATCTTTGACACACCCTGGGCTTGTCATTTTGAGGACGGCTTCGCATTTGTTTGGGTTAGCTTCTACCCCCCGTTATGTTATCATAAAACCTAGGAACTTTTCGGCCTCCATAGCAAACGCGCACTTGAGTGGATTGAGCCTCATTTTGAATTTCCTTAGCGTTTCGAAGACAGCTTGGAGGTCGTCTATAAGGCTGCTTGGCTCTGCTGTTTTTACCAAGATGTCGTTGACGTAAACCTCTACTGTCTTACCGATGAGGTCATGGAAGACTCTGCTCATTAGTCTTTGGTAGGTGGCCCCCGCGTTCTTCAATCCAAATGGCATTACCTTGTAACAATAAGTGCCTCCTGGTGTTATGAACGCAGTCTTCTCCTCATCAGGCCGGTGCATCGGGATCTGATTATAGCCGGAGTACGCGTCCATGAAGCTGAGAAAACGATATCCTGAAACCCCGGGTTAATCTGGAACGGGCGTTTGAGGTGTGCTCAGTGGGTTGATGGTGCCGGAGGAGAGGAAGACGAGGGGGTGGCTTCCTACAAGGGCACTCCGACGGTCAAGTTAGTGTCCGTACAAGGGGATGGCCAAATTAGGTAAGATGTGACGTACCTTGGGGGGAGAGCTGTCCTCTCCCCTTATATACTGTGCAGGGCGGGTCTATGGATGACCTAGCCCACTGGCCAAGGAGCTTCTATGAGCTGTCCTAGTCCATGTGAGAGGAACAGGTCGTTCCAGACTTTGGATCGGGGACTCGGGGGCGGCCCCAAGGATACCGACCCGACTGGTGACCTGGGTCGTATGGAGTGTAAGCCGGGCGTGCTCCCGATCGGGTGTTGAAAACCGACCCGTCGGTGGGGTTGGACTCTGGTCCGTAACAATACTAATTTGGCATAAGGACAATCACGTAACACAGGAAGGACGTCCTCTATGAGGTAGTTGCAGCGTGGGCAGCTAGTAGAGGCAGATAAATGTCTTCTTCTACTGATTGACATTTGTTAAAATAGCATCATTGACGACTAACCAAAGGAAGGAGCGAATTCGCTCCGAACCGCTCCACTTCCAAAACAGTTTGAAGACTCAATCCGGCGTGCTTTGATCCTCCCGAGGTGAGTTGTTGGCTGATTTAAGGTTGAAGCCTTCTTTCTTTCTTTTTTTTTTCTCTTCTTCCCTCTACTGGAAAGTTTTGTTTAGTTTTTTTTAAGTATTATTGAAAGAATCTCCTTGTAAGGGTGTGACCAAAGTTTCTTAAAGCCCTAAAGATTAAAGAAACAAAGGCCTTCTTTTATTTGTTTGCCCACACTCCTATCTCTATAAGTGTATGTGTTTGTCAATGACAATGATAATGAAATAATGATCAATTGCCCTAATACCAAAAAAAAAAATGATCAATTTCCTTCATTTTTCCTGATGTCATTTCTCTGATTTACTCCAACAATTAGTTACTAATATTGTTCCTTGATTTTTTTTGTGATAATATGAAATGAAACCAAAGCCATGATATTAAGATTCAATTAATTTGTTTGGTAGAATTTCAATTATTATTAATTAAGTTAAAGCTGAGTTGGGGCTGACCAAATACAAATGAACAATGAAAAAAATAAAATGTTCATTAATTTAATTTGGGTTTGGGAAAAGAAGCACTAAAAAAAACGATGCGCATGTGAGTGGTTGACAGCACTTTCTCCT
>NC_029788.2:3246495-3263537 GCF_000816755.2 Arachis ipaensis | reverse complement strand
GGTTGATGGTGCCGGAGGAGAGGAGGACGAGGGGGTGGCTTCCTACAAGGGCACTCCGACAGTCAAGTTAGTGTCCGTATGAGGGGATGGCCAAATTAGATAAGATGTGACGTAACTTGGGGGGAGAGCTGTCCTCTCCCTTTATATACTGTGCAGGGCGGGCCCATGGATGACCTAGCCCACTGGCCAAGGAGCTTCTATGAGCTGTCCTAGTCCACGTGGGAGGAACAGGTCGTTCCAGACTTTGGATCGGGGACTCGGGGGCGGCCCCAAGGATACCGACCCGACTGGTGACCTGGGTCGTATGGAGTGTAAGCCGGGCGTGCTCCCGATCGGGTGTTGAAAACCGACCCGTCGGTGGGGTTGGACTCTGGTCCGTAACAATACTAATTTGGCATAAGGACAATCACGTAACACAGGAAGGACGTCCTCTATGAGGTAGTTGCAGCGTGGGCAGCTAGTAGAGGCAGATAAATGTCTTCTTCTATTGATTGACATTTGTTAAAATAGCATCATTGACGACTAACCAAAGGAAGGAGCGAATTCGCTCCGAACCGCTCCACTTCCAAAACAGTTTGAAGACTCGATCTGGCGTGCTTTGATCCTCCCGAAGCGAGTTGTTGGCTGATTTAAGGTTGAAGCCTTCTTTCTTTCTTTTTTTTTTCTCTTCTTCCCTCTACTGGAAAGTTTTGTTTAGTTTTTTTTAAGTATTATTGAAAGAATCTCCTTGTAAGGGTGTGACCAAAGTTTCTTAAAGCCCTAAAGATTAAAGAAACAAAGGCCTTCTTTTATTTGTTTGCCCACACTCCTATCTCTATAAGTGTATGTGTTTGTCAATGACAATGATAATGAAATAATGATCAATTGCCCTAATACCAAAAAAAATTATCAATTTTCTTCATTTTCCCTGATGTCATTTCTCTGATTTACTCCAACAATTAGTTACTAATCTTGTTCCTTGATTTTTTTTTGTGATAATATGAAATGAAACCAAAGCCATGATATTAAGATTCAATTAATTTGTTTGGTAGAATTTCAATTATTATTAATTAAGTTAAAGCTGAGTTGGGGCTGACCAAATACAAATGAACAATGAAAAAAATAAAATGTTCATTAATTTAATTTGGGTTTGGGAAAAGAAGCACTAAAAAAAACGATGCGCATGTGAGTGGTTGACAGCACTTTCTCCTCTTTTTTCTTCCCTTTTTTCCGTTCGTTTCTTCTTCCTATTCCTAATCTAAGTTGTAGAAGGAGGTTATAAAGTTTATGTACTCACTAAGGCAGAGGATGTCATTGTACCTGATGGCTCTAACCTTCAAGGGAGTCGTCGCGGTGGAGCAACGCCAGCGGTGGTGGTCGAGTTATGGCGGTGGTGGTCGGGTTATGTTTTATCCAAATTTTTATTTAATTTTTGAAAAATATACATGAGAATTAGGTTAGATTAAGTGATTAACTTTGTTGTCCAATCCTTAAATATCACATATCACAAAAATATAAAAGTGATGATTTTTATCTTATACTACAGGTGAGTAAAAGTCAACAGAAAGTTTAACTTTGTTAATATTTAAATATATCTTTAATTAGAGAAAAATTAAACATTAAATCTTTAAAAAATTAAGTTAAATTATGTGTGTTTAAAGACCACTTTAAATATTAATCTCTAAAAATATTAAGAGATCACATATATATATGTACATATTTTTCAAAGGATATATACGATTCATATAAAACTGAGTTAAAGGTGTAAAGTATAATTTTTTTCTTTAAATATAATTTTATTCATTGCTCTTCTTGTTAAACAAAACGGTTTTTTCAAATTATTTTTAATGCCTTTTATAATTATATAATGTATTTAAAATATTTTTTATTTTAATAAATAATAATATGTACTATTTTAAAATTCATTCCATATATATTAAAAATAAGACTGGCAGGACCTTTAATTATGGTGAACCTTCTTAATTTCGTCATTGAGCTTATTTCCGTAATGTTTGTGGGTCATGTCAGCGAGTTGGCTCTCTCCAGCGTTTCCATGGCCACCTCCTTTTCTTCTGTCACTGGCATTGGTTTAGTGATCAGTTCCTTTTATATCTCTTAACACTCTTTTTACGGTTTCACTAATCGAATTTTTCTTCTCTTCTTTTCTTTTATAATTTGAATTTATTAAAAAATATCAAATAAATATAATCCGAACTGGACCACCCCAATATTTTATTCGGTGTTAGTTATGAAAATATTTCAACACCAAACCCGATTACTCCCCTCCATGGTATGGAAACTAGAAGCGATTACTAATTCATTGCCAACTGTTTCTATTGAATCGACTAACCTTGTGTTCAACGCCTTGTTGGTTTCATATGATGACAGATGGGAATGGCAAGTGCCTTGGATACCATTTGTGGCCAATCATATGGACCAGGACAGCATGGCATGTTAGGCGTACACGTTCAGAAAGCCATACTTGTTCTTATCATCTTATGTGTACCATCTCTATTATTTGGGCAAACACAAAATCCATATTGATTTTATTTAGCCAAGATCACGAAATCTCCACAAAAGTAGGAATATATGCTCAGTTAATCATTCCATACCTTTTTGTCTCTAGTGTTCTTCAGTGTCAGACTAGATTTCTACAGACACAGAACATTGGAGTTTCAATGATGCTCAGCTTTGGAGTAGCTACTGCACTGCATGCTGCTTTGTGTTGGGCGTTAGTGTTAAAATATGACTTAGGGAGTAGAGGAGCTGCCATATCAAATTGTATATTGTATTGGGTGAATGTGTTGATACTTGCGTTATATATTAAGTTTTCTCCAAAATGTTCACAAACTTGGACGGGTTTTCAGTGGAGGCATTCCATGACATTCCTTCTTTTTTGAAACTTGCTATTCCTTCTGCTTTTATGGTTTGGTAAGTTTCTACTAACTGTTGCTTTTCTCACCGTTATACTGTTCGAGATCCTCTACTAATGAGTTTTTGTTTGGTTCCCATTGTGCTGAGCAGCTTGGAACTGTGGTCGTTTGAATTGATGGTACTCCTATCTGGTCGTCTTCCAAATCCAAAGTTGCAAACATCAATATTTTCTATTTGGTTAGTTCCACATTTGATGTAGTTCTCACAATTCTTAGCTACCAGCACTTTACATGTTATTGTGGATATTATTATTTGCACCTATATTAATTAATGTTGGAAATTACATTGTGAATACATCATTAACTATTTGGATGATCCCGTTTGGATTAAGTGGAGCTATAAGGTAACTTAATTACTGCTACGTGCTTATGAATATTTAGAATTCTGTGACAACAAATGTTGAGATCAAAGTAACAATTGTAATTGCATAATTGTTTGTTTGTGTTACAGTACTCGTGTATCTAACGAACTTGGAGCTGGTAATCCTTGGTCTGCACGTTTACCAGTGCATGTAGTGGTAGTAGCAGCCATTATTGAGGGTATCTTGGTTGCAACACTGATGATAATTATACGCAATGTTTGGGGCCATGTTTACAGTAACAATTTACAAGTGGTTCGACAAGTTCACCTTTGGCATCAGCCACCAGAAGTGGTTTGTCCTCTCTTACTATTAAGAACCTGATTTCTTTTCTTTTTCTTTTCTGCTCTTTTATTTTTTTCTTTTGGTTGTTCACCAAAAAAAATATAATACAATGTAAGATCAAATACAAAAGAAATTACTTTAGATTTTTTTTTAGTTAGACATTTATTCATTTCAACTTCAGAAATAAATATAATGTTGAATTCGATTCATATTTGGACAACAAAAATAGAGAAAGGAATTTTTCACTGTCCCCTTATAGAGTTATAGCATTAATTGAAAAAACTTAAAGAAAAAAAGTGAACGGAAAGAAGAACGAGAAAGAAAGTGAACATTCATAAAAATTTGTCGGCTTGTGTTTGAGAATGGAGTTCCAATGGCTGAGAGAGCATTATATCAGGGGAGTTTTTTTTTTGCCTTCGAAGACCTTTAAATTTCTTTCTCTCCAGATCACCCAAAAACTGTTAGCTGCTATGGCTAAGTCGTTCTTCCTCTAAACCCGTTTTCGGGCATATGTCTAATCACAAGCCACACATATGCATTCGTAATAGTTAAGCTGCCATCGTATTGTTATTCAACTCTTTAGTTTTGTATTGTTCTAAAAACTTAAAAATGATTATTGCCCTGTTTAATCTACAATAGAATCACTACTACTAACTACTATTAATGCTGGCATCCCATGCATGCTCATTCTAAAATTGTCATGCCCATGCATAACTTACATTAGGATCATCTTAACTAAGTACTATTGAATGTAGCTTCCCATGTAGAGACATTCCATAAAATTGAAACATTTTGCTACAAATCAAATTAGAATTTTTTTTTTAAAAAAACACATAACTTTCATGTTAGTTATGCTTTGGTTAGCTAAAATAAAGTTCAACAAAGAAATAAAACAAACATATGAAGCAAATAAATAGAAAAAAATACAGAAAAATTAGGGATTGAATGGAAGTTGTAGTTAGATTTAGAGATATATTTATATTAACAGGGACTGAATGTGTCTATAGTTGAAATAGATACCATATTATGGGTCATTGGTGACAAACATAAACGGTGAAGATAAGTACATAGAATTTATTTTAAAATTTTATGAAGTTATGTGATTTAAGGTTGCCAACAAAGGCTTTAAATAACATTAAAAAAGGAAAACAAATAGAACTTGGAGGCTGGATAATGTTGTAAAGATGAGGACAAATGGCAAAAACCAAGTGTGGTCCTTGAGAACATAAACAAGTATACACAAATAGAATAGGTGGAGCAATAGAACAAAACTCAGCTTCATCAGCCAGTATGAACAGGAAAAATATCATGGATGATTAGGAAATTGTAGAGGGATTCATAGTCTAAGGGTCTGAGTACGGCACTGATCAGAAGACCTCTACAAGACACGACATTAAAATAGGGATATAGAGACACAAAATTGTGTTTGGCAGATGAAACATAGACAAAGATATTGTGTATTCATTATGACACGAAAGACATAGAAATAATAACAAGAGATACAACCTATTTTTTATTTATTTTATTATTCTTATTAATTTTTTATAATTATATTTTTCGTTTTAAAATTTTTTAATAAAAAATAAAATAAATTGAACTTTTATAATTTGTTCTCTCTCACATCTCAAACAACAAATGAAGTTTCGCAGCAATTATTCATGTTATTGTATAAGACGGTAGTTTCAAGTGTTGAAAATGAAATTGTGGTACCTTGAATCTTAGTTATAAATAAAAGAGAATTAATATAAGCTTTTAACACTGAGGATAGTTATAGAATGTCAATGCATGAGGACTACATTCAAAAGTACTTATTAGTGGTGATTCTAATTTAAGTTATTCATTTGAATAATATTTATTCTTCCTTTAAAATATTGTAAAACAAAATTTCAAACAACAAAAAGAAGAAGGAAGGTATCTAAGGTTTGTAGCAATATATGAGTTTTGAAGATGGTATATTTTTCAGCTATTGAGATAGGATTTGTTTGGGTGAGCTTAAAAAAAAAAGCATTATATCACTTGAAAACTCATTTCCATCCAATCAGGTATGTTATATGTCCGTTGAAAAATAATTAACGATCATCTCATCACATTCCAAGATTGATACACTTGCATTTGCCAATTATATATTACATACTCAATACACCTGAAATAAGCAACATATATTTTGACTCATAACTTGCTAAAATGCTTCTTTAAACTCAAGACTCTACCCTGACCACTCTCTACTAACAAAGAAAACTTCAACAACTACTTATTCATGCGAAATAGATTATGAAACTACTCATATAGATCCTAATTCATGCTTAATAACACCAATTATATTTCTTAAAAATACTTGGCAGAAATAACAAAAAATAGATATTAAGTAGAGGAGGATAATTATGCGTTAATGATGATAAGTAAAAAGTTGGCCGTTTCAAAAATGATGGAGTAACCATTTTTTGTAACGGTAGGCTATTTGTTGAGTTATTCAAAGTGAAAGAAAATACTGAATTATTTGTTTTTGAAGGCTGGAATGAGTTCTAAAATTTTGTTAATCAACAAGATTTGACTCTCGGCAAAAAATTAGAATTGAGAAAAAAACAGAATAAATATGTTTAGTGGTTTACCAAAAAAAAAAGTATTGTGTGATATTAAAAAAAAATGTATTTAGTGTTTTGGTTTACACCCAAATAGATATTTTAGTATAAAAGTAATGTAAGTTATATTTATTAGTACCGAATATAATATGACAATGTTAATCTTTTGATGATTTCTCACGGTATTTTCCACTCCAATAGGTCAAAAACTAATACGTCGCAGTACTAATCTATATTTAAGGGTTTGTTACTGGCCAATGGATTGCTACATACACAAAGTTGGATTCGAACTCCTTATACTTGTTTAAGTTGGCTCTAAAATAATAAAATTGTAGTATTGTATTTTAGAATGATGTAGTGCCTTCAATGTTGGAAATGAATAAGCTGGAAAGTTATAAAAAGGGATTTGTGAATGTTTTAGATTTATTTAAAATGCAAGAATGAAAGTATAATAACGTAAAAGTTTTTAGTTAAATAAATGAGTAGTTTTTTGTAGTTTAGGGGAAAAATCGATACATAAGGATTTACGTTTTAGGTTTTAGGCTTTAGGTTTTAGGATTTACGATTTATGATATACGATTTAGGCGGTGAATATTAGTTGTAGGGGGTTTAGTAATTAGTTGTGTTAGGGTTATTGATTAGGGTTTAAATTTGAGGGTTTAAGATTTATTAGTTAGGTTTTATAATTTATGGTGAGGGTTTAGTGTTTAAGGTGTATGGTTTAGGATTTAGGGTAGAAGGTTGGTGATTATAAAAAGGTTTAGTATTTAAAGTTAAGGTTTGTGCGTAAGAATTTACGATTTACGATTTATAGTTTAAAATTTATGGTTTAGTGATTTAGATTTAAAGTTTAGAGTGAATGTAATTATTTTTTGAAATAATCTAAAATGAATCAAATTATTGTAAATATAAAATTTTTTAATTTAAAATTTAAATAGATATAAGTCAAATGAATGATATATTTTAATTTGATAACAACAAACTTACTCATGTTAAAAAACTTTTAATGGGAATATTTTAAATAACTTTAGTGATTTTTTTTATTTTTTAATTTAAAAATTTTATTTTTCGATAAACACATGCAATAAAATAAGAAATTCAAACCTAAAAAATTGTTGTGCGAGCGATATTTATATCTTCTCTATTTTTGAAATATGTAGAAGTTGAATGAAAATTTGGATCCAAATATTTTAGAATTAATTTGGTGTGATTTCACCCGGTTTCGGATCGGGTAAGAATTTAAAAAATAGAATAAGTTATTATTTAGGGTCGGATCCGGATCAAAGCGAATTCAGTTTCATCCGACCCATGTGCATCGTAGGAGAACTTTAAATTAATTCTAATATTATGTTATATTATTTATAAGCTTATTATTCTGTTTTTAATCATATTTGTTGAATTAGGAAATAAATCAAAGAAGAATAAAATTAGAATTTATGAAAAAATTCAAGTTCAAATGTGGATATCAGTTTCTCGATATACAAGTATGTTTTTTTTTTCTTTATAAATAAGTGCATTATAATTTTTGACATAAAATTTATTACGATTCAAACTTCACTTGATTCAGATTCGGTAGTGTGATTTCACTGGGTCTAAAATTGGATAAGAATTTTAAAAATAAATCTAGTCATTATTTAGAGTCGAGTTGGATCAAGACGAATCCGATTTCATTCGACTCTATGTGCACTACTAATTTTTCATAGGATATATAATTTGGATATATTTTTCATTGGGTATATAATTGAGTAAAAATATGGGTGGATGAGAAGAGGAGTAATTGGGAGGTCATTTTGAACTAGTTTTAAAAAATTTTGACAAAAATTGGAGACCCGTTGGAGGTGTCTCCTTCACAAGGATGGTTATTATTGTTATGATTGTTTTTTTTTTTCGGTAATTTATTGTTATGATTGTTATTCTTTTTCTTCTTCTTCTGCTTCTTTAGGTCCATATTAGTTTTTGTTGGTATATAACATTGTTATCATATCTTATGGATCACAAAATATTCGGACCAAACCAAATAACAAAGCCCAAATAACATGTACCAAAAAAATAGTAGCTAATTAGTAATTACACATTTTTTCTCTACACTATCGACTAAAGACCAATCTTTGGACCTCATTGTAAGTACCAAAATGATTCCAATTCCTCTCAAATGAATTGTTGATAGTCCAACTATGCGATACTCCATCATTTTTGAGTAGAAACGGTGGCTCTTTTGGTCTTACCTTGTGCATATCGTGTTAGCATAACATAGTTATTAGCTAATTGCTTGTTATTTTCATGTACTAAAAGTTAAATGTCTCTTCATAATTTAGCTCAACAATATCATATTTAAAGAAAAAAAATTAGACTTTACACCTTTAACTCAGTTTTATATGAATCGTATATATCTTTTAAAAAATATGTACATATTATATATGTGATTTCTTAATATTTTTAGAGATTAATATTTAAAGTGGTCTTTAAACACACATAATTTAATTTAATTTTTTAAAGATTTAATGTTTAATTTTTTCTCTAATTAAAGATATATTTAAATATTAACAAAGTTAAACTTTCTGTTAACTTTTACTGACCTGTAGTATAAAATAAAAATCATCACTTTTACATTTTTGTGATATATGATATTTAAGGATTGGACAACAAAGTTAATCACTTAATTTAATCTAATTCTCATGTATATTTTTCAAAAATTAAATAAAAATTTGGATAAAACACATATATAAACCAAACCAATACCAATATTATATAAATTATCTAAATAGAAAAATGTTACATGAATATCTCAAACTATACTTTTATATAAATCAATTTAAATTAATTCAAATTATATAATATAGTAGTAAATCGAAATACGTTGATTCTAATTACATGGTAATATTGTTTGAAGTGTAAATTGAATTGGTTAAATTCAAATTATACACTATAGTACTAAATCGAATCAGTTTTATTCGAATTAGTATGAAATAGTGTAAATCGAATCAGCTTGATTCGATTATTACTTCTATCAGATTATTGACATTTACTACTTTAAAGTTAATTATTTATTTATTCTATATTAATTTTAAAATATAAATGTCAATAAGAAAGTACCTCATTTAGATTTAAATAAAATATCAAAAAAATCAAAACAAATAAGAATAGAAATCCAACTTTTGTGTTTTAGTTCAAATTTCAGAAAATCTACATTTTTATAAACTTATGAATTTAAAACAGAATATTAAACGAATTCTAAAAATTCATTAAAATTATCCTTTGACTTATTAGCATAGAAAAAACTATTACCGGGACTTTTGATATTAAAAAAAAAATTAATATAAAATATAGCCCTCCAAGATAGCATAGGAGTTAAAACTTGAAATTTTTTTTGAGAGCCAAAAGTAACAACTAGTTATACATTATAAAATGACCAACTATATTTATACAATATGTAATTTGACCAATTATATTTATACTGTATTTTATTTATTTCTCAAATTACATATTGTATAAATATAATTGGTCATTTTATAATTTATAACTATTTGTTACTTCTGACTCCGAAAAAAATTCAAGTTTTAACTCCTATGCTATCTTAGAGGGCTATACTTTATATTAACTTTTTCAATATCAAAAGTCCCGGTAATGATTTTTTATATGCTAATAAGTCAAAGGATAATTTTTAATGAATTTTTAGAAATCGTTTAATGTTTCGTTTAAATTCACAAGTTTATAAAAATGTAGATTTTCTAAAATTTGAACTAAAACACACAAGTTGGATTTCTATTATTTGTTTTAATTTTTTTGATATTTTATTTGCATCCAAATGGGATACTTCTTTATTGACATTTATGTCAATAATCTGATACAAGTAGTAAATCGAATCAAGCTTATTCGATTTACACTATTCCATACTAATTCGAATCACACTAATTCGATTTAGTACTATAGTGTATAATTCGAATTTAACCAATTCGATTTATACTTCAAACATTGTTCCATGTAATTCAAATTAAAGTGTTTTGATTTACTATTATATTGTATAATTCGAATTAATTTAATTTGATTTATATAAAAATATAGTTTGAGACATTCATTTAACATTTTTTTATTTGAGTGATTTATGTAATATTAGTATTGATTTGGTTTATATAAGTGTTTTACTCTAAAAATATTAAATTTTTAAAAGAAAGAAAAAACAAATTAAATTGTATATATTCTTTCAAGATCAAAATCAACATACATTATTTTTATTATAAACTATGCAAAAATTGACCCTTATTAAATAAGGGAGAATAATATCGGTACTAAAATTAATAGATAAAGTACATATACACTATAATTCAGGAGGAGTAATAAATTACAAAATTTTCTATGAATACCAATAATAATGCAAGTATCCTGGTCCTGCTCGAAAAATTATGTCATGGACAACATATTTGACAACATGGACACATTATCACTTTCAATATATCTTTATTTAATTATGTTGATCTATAATTAGTATCTATTAAATGCTCATAATTTTGATAATTTGATCGGTTGCTTAAATTTTAAATATGACAGAAATTTTATTTAACACAATTTTATTTCAAACTCTAGAATCTATACACATTTTTTCACAGTAATAAAACATTGATAGGGAGAATCCGCTAATTACCCATGTGAAAGTCTTATTAAATTTTTTGGTTAAAAAAATCTTTAATATCTGCAAATATAAGAAAAATATTATTAAAATTTTTTTTATACATATTATGAATTTCACTTAAAATACTTTATATACACCAAACTATATATTAATTAGGGACGGACCTACATTTAATAAAGAGGAAACATTTGCCTCTATGTCTCTGTTGAGCCTAATGTATCCAAGCAAAATAAGTTAAGATCAGTAGTTAAAGAAGTGAGAAAGCAAATATGTTTGGCAGGACCTTTAATTATGGTGAATCTTCTTAATTTTGTCATTGAGCTTATTTCCATAATGTTTGTGGGTCATGTCAGCGAGTTGGCTCTCTTCGGCGTTTGCATGGCCACCTCCTTTTCTTTTGTCACTGGCATTGGTTTAATGGTCAATTCTTTTTATATTTCTTAACACTCTTTTTACGGTTTCACTAATCAGATTTTTCTCTTTTTTTTTCCTTTATAATTTGAATTTATTAAAAAATATCAAATAAATATAATCCGAACCGAACTATCCTATATTTTATTCGGTGTTAGTTATGAAAATATTTCAACACCAATCTGATTACTCCCCTTCATGGCATGGAAACTAGAAGCGATTACTAATTCATTGTCAACTGTTTCTATTGAATCGACTAACCTTGTGTTCAACTCCTTATTGGTTTCATATAATGATGGGAATGGCAAGTGCCTTGTATACCTTTTGTGGCCAATCATATGGAGCAGGACAGCATGGCATGTTAGGCATACACGTTCAGAAAGCCATGCTTAATAAAATTTCTTAATGGTCACGCTAAAATATTTTAATTTTAATACAAAAATTTCTTAATTTTGTTATTGAAATTTTTTAAGATTCTGAATTTGATGACTATTTTTATACTTAATAGTTGAATTTTTAATTAATAAAATTTAATTAATTCTTTCTTAAAATAATTAAATTGTCATTTATTTCATTTTGGTTTGTTTATTTCTTTGAAAAAAATTACATAAAATTAAAAATACTGAAACTGAAAATTAATGTATTATGTTTAAATATATGCTAACGCTCTTTTTAATTCGTTTTTTTTTGTTGTAATTATCAGTATAAAAATAATTGAAATCAAATTAGTAAGAGAAAATTTGCCAATAATAGTAATGCTTTATTTTTTTATTTATTTTTTTTTAATTTTATTTATCACAACTCTTTCACTTTATTAGTATTCTTAAAAACTAATTTTTTTTTATTTTGAAAAAAAAAATTTTAAACAGGGAATTAACCTAATGTCATCCTTAGCCACCATTTTTTATGCTTCTATAAAACTCAACTAAATATAAACCTAATCTATTGTGTTACAACAGACTCTTCATAAGTTTTATCATCTGAGAGTAACTTGTTCTTCTTTATAAACTTCTTCATTCCACAACTTATGTAAGAATATATAAATTAGTCCATGGAGGGAGAATACAAGAATAATACCGGTGTCTCTGTTGAACCTAGTGTATCCAAGCAAAATAAGTTAAGATCAGTGGTTAAAGAAGTGAGAAAGCAAATATGTCTGGCAGGACCTTTAATTATGGTGAATCTTCTTAATTTTGCCATTGAGCTTATTTCCATAATGTTTGTGGGTCAAGTCAGCGAGTTGGCTCTCTCTAGCGTTTCCATGGCTACCTCCTTTTCTTCTGTCACTGGCATTGGTTTAGTGATCAGTTCCTTTTATATCTTTTAACACTCTTTTTACGGTTTCACTAATCAGATTTTTCTCCTCTTCTTTTTCTTTGTAATTTGAATTTATTAAAAAATATCAAATAAATATAATCCGAACCGAACCATCCCAATATTTTGTTCGGTGTTAGTTAAGAAAATATTTCAACACCAAACCCAATTACTCCCCTAGAACCGATTACTAATTATTGTCAACTGTTTCTATTGAATCGACTAACCTTGTGTTCAACTCCTTGTTGGTTTCATATAATGACAGATGGAAATGGCAATTGCCTTGGATACCTTTTGTGGCCAATCATATGAAGCAGGACAGCATGGCATGTTAGGTGTACACATTTAAAAAGCCATGCTTAATAAAATTTCTTAATGATGATGCTAAAATATTTTAATTTTAATACAAAAATTTCTTAATTTTGCTTTTGAAATTTTTTAAGATTCTAAATTTGATGACCGTTTTTATACTTAATAGTTAAATTTTTAATTAATAAAATTTAATTAATGCTTTCTTAAAATAATTGAATTGTCATTTATTTTATTTTGTTTTGTTTATTTTTTTGAAAGATATTACATAAAATTAAAATTGCTGGGACTAAAAATTAATGCATTATGTTTAAATATATGTTAACGTGCTTCTTAATTCGTTTTTTTTTTGGTAATTATTAGTGTAAAAATAATTGAAATCAAATTAGTAAGAGAAAATTTGTCAATAATAATAATAATGCTTTACTTTCTCTATTTATCTTTTTTTTTAATTTTATTTATCACAACTCTTTCACTTTATTAGTATTCTTAAAAACTAATTTTCTTTTTTATTATGCAATTTCAATTTAAATATTGTGATTTCATTTCAATATTATATTTAAAATAGACTATTATTGATATTTATACTTTTATAGGCACTAAAACAAATAAAACTCTCAAACTTTAAATTCCGCACAAAAAATACAACAAAATACTAAATAAAAATATTTCTACAAATATAATTGAGTCAAAAGAATAAAAATTTTTAAATATTATAAAATTCAATAATTATAGAAAATTTTTTTATTTAACAATAATAAAAAAATCCAAAAGAAATTCAAATTTTAAAACACAATATGTATATATAATTTTAATTTAATTCGAATCTCAATCCTATCTTTGATTAAAAAAAAAAAAAGTAGATTTTGAAAAAAAAAATTTTTAAACAGGGAATTAACCTAATGTCATCTTTAGCCACCATTTTTTATGCCTCTATAAAACTCAACTAAATATAAACCTAATCTATTATGTTACAACACACTCTTCATAAGTTCTATCATCTGAGAGTAACTTGTTCTTCTTTATAAACTTCTTCATTCCACAACTTATGTAAGAATATATAAATTAGTCCATGGAGGGAGAATACAAGAATAATACCGGTGTCTCTGTTGAGCCTAATGTATCCAAGCAAAATAAGTTAAGATCAGTGGTTAAAGAAGTGAGAAAGCAAATATACCTGGCAGGACCTTTAATTATGGTGAATCTTCTTAATTTCGCCATTGAGCTTATTTTCACAATGTTTGTGGGTCATGTCAGCGAGTTGGCTCTCTCTGGAGTTTTCATGGCAACTCCTTTTCTTCTGTCACTGGCATTGGTTTAGTGGTCAGTTCCTTTTATATCTCTTAACACTCTTTTTACGGTTTCACTAATCGGATTTTTCTCCACTTCTTTTCTTTTATAATTTGAATTTATTAAAAAATATCAAATAAATATAATCCGAACTGAACCATCCCAATATTTTGTTCGGTGTTAGTTATGAAAATATTTCAACACCAAATCCGATTACTCCCCTCCATAGCATGGAAACTAGAAGCGATTACTAATTCATTGCCAACTGTTTCTATCGAATCGACTAACATTGTGTTCAACTCTTTGTTGGTTTCATATAATGACAGATGAGAATGGCAAGTGGCTTGGATACCTTTTATGGTCAATCGTATGGAGCAGGACAGCATGGCATGTTAGGCGTACACGTTCAGAAAGCCATGCTTAATAAAATTTCTTAATGGTGAGGATAAAATATTTTAATTTTAATACAAAAATTTCTTAATTTTGATATTGAAATTTTTTAAGATTCTGAATTTAATAACCGTTTTTATACTTAATAGTTAAATATTTAATTAATAAAATTTAATTAATGCTTTCTTAAAATAATTGAATTGTCAATTATTTCATTTTGGGTTGTTTATTTATTTAAAAAAATTACGTAAAATCAAAATTACTGAGACTGAAAATTAATGTATCATGTTTAAATATATGCTAATGTGCTTCTTAATTCGTTTTTTTTTGTAATTATCAGTGTAAAAATAATTGAAATCAAATTAGTAAGAGAAAATTTGTCAATAATAATAATGCTTTACTTTCTCTATTTATCTTTTTTTTTTTAATTTTATTTGTCATAACTCTTTCACTTTATTAGTATTCTTAAAAACTAATTTTCTTTTTTATTATGCAATTTTAATCTAAATATTGTGATTTCATTTCAATATTATATTTAAAATAGACTATTATTGATATTTATACTTTCATAGGCACTAAAACACATAAAATTCTTGAACTTTAAATTCCGTACAAAAAATTCAACAAAATACTAAATAAAAATATTTCTACAAATATAATTGGGTCAAAGGAATAAAATTTTTTAAATATTATAAAATTTAATAATTACAAAAAATTTTTTATTTAACAATAATAAAAAAAATCCAAATGAAATTCAAATTTTAAAACACCATATGTATATATAATTTTAATTTAATTTGAATCTCAATCCTATCTTTGATAAAAAAAAAAAAGAGAGAGAACCTTCCATCTTTCTTCAAAGAGTGGCTAATTCCCTTCTTCCGTTTTGGTTGGTTTATCCTATCCCTTTAGTACATCTCGGGCGATGAGAGAACCTTCCATACTTGTTTCTTAAGTAAGGACAGATATTCAGTAACAACTTCTTACCAGACAAAGGACTTGGGTTCGATCGGACTATTTGGTTAGTTTGAGGATTCTCACTTCCCTTCTTCGAGCATAGCATGAAGCTACCGAAGGAGTGAAACGACTCTTTTCACTCGACTAATCATCCATCAGACATCAAGAACAAGGTACGTAAGTCACTGTCCTGTTAAGGAGTGAAACCAGGTACGTTAAATTATTTTAAACAGGGGATTAATCTAATGTCATCCTTAGCCACCATTTTTTATGCCTCCATAAAACTCAACTAAATATAAATCTAATCTACTGTGTTACAACACACTCTTCATAAGCTCTATCATCTGAGACTAACTTGTTCTTCTTTATAAACTTCTTAATTCCACAACCTATGTAAGAATATATAAATTAGTCCATGGTGGGAGAATACAAGACTAATACCCGTGTCTCTGTTGAGCCTAATGTATCCAAGAAAAATAAGTTAAGATCAGTGGTTAAAGAAGTGAGAAAGCAAATATGTCTGGCAGTACCTTTAATTATGGTGAATCTTCTTAATTTCGCCATTGAGCTTATTTCCATAATGTTTGTGGATCATGTCAGTGAGTTGGCTCTCTCTGGCGTTTCCATGGCCACCTCCTTTTCTTCTGTCACTGGCATTGGTTTAGTAGTCAGTTTCTTTTATATCTGTTAACACTCTTTTTACGGTTTCACTAATCAGATTTTTCTCCTCTTCTTTTTCTTTATAATTTGAATTTATTAAAAAATATCAAATAAATGTAATCCGAACTGAACCATCCAATATTTTGTTCGGTATTAGTTATGAAAATATTTCAACACCAAATCCGATTACTCTCCTTCATGGCATGGAAACTAGAAGCGATTACTAATTCATTGCCAACTGTTTCTATTTAATCGACTAACCTTGTGTTCAACTCCTTGTTGGACGAGCTGCAGGGTGTTATTTCAGGAATTGTCAGAGGATGCAGTTGGCAAAAAATGAGTACTTTTATTAACTTAGGGTCATATTATGTAGTTGGAGTTTCGTTAGCTATTGTGTTAGCTTTCGCCTTACATCTTGAAGTAAAGGTATGTAAATGCCAAATTGAAATCTATTGTTTTTATTTGTGAACGGTCTTAATTATTTTAGATTGAGATATGTCCGATATACAAAAAGGTAAATTAATTATATTATATAGTGTGTTTTAATAAGTATTATATTATTTAAAAATTAATTAAATAATATATAAATTAATGTTAAATTTAAATTATTTTATATTAAAAATATTTTAAAGAATATTTATTTAATAATTTGTATATAATTTTTTATAATTATTCAATTAAAATATAATATAAATTAAAATATAATTTATTATTTAAAAAATTTGAATATCTATTTTTAAAAAAAGACATAGACTTTTTATATTAGAATTATGCAAAATTATATCTTCATTTGTTGCTTTTATTTTTATATTTATTTTAGTTGTCATAATTTGTCTTTTCATATGGTATTTTTTGAGTTGTAAACAATTAAAAAATATTTTAAAAATAAATGAGAATAAAAATACCAAAAGTATAAATTAGTTTTATAATTATGATAGATTTGAATATA
>NC_029788.2:3233225-3246474 GCF_000816755.2 Arachis ipaensis | reverse complement strand
ATTACTAATATAAAATTATTAAAAAAATATAATTTAAATATAATATAAAAAAATTTAAATATTAATTTTTATATAATAAGAATAAATATTCTGCAGGAACTTTGGCTTGGAATTATATGTGCCCTTGTCGTTCAAGTACTTGGTCTGATAATCATAACTGTACGGATTGATTGGAAGAAAGAGGTGTCTACTCTTTTGTCTTTTTAGTTTTTCTTTCAAATTTTAGTTTTGCGTATTAATTACTGAAATAGTTAAATTTATTTCTTTTTGTAGGCAAGGATAACTAACGAAAGAGTTAATAATTTAGGACAGACAAATATTGAAAGATTTAATAATTCATTTATCTAAAAGTTTGAGTTTATAGTATGTTACTTTTTTTTTTTTAGTTTTTTCATGTAAGTAATTTTGTGTAAGTGATAATTTTGAACATACATTTATTTATCTATTTATATAAAAATTGAGTTTATAGCATATTATTTTTTTTTTATTTATATAAGGCGAGATTCAAACTCTCGACATTTGTTTAAGTAAATTAGTGATCTAACTACTAGATTAATACAACTTGATTGCAATATAAAAATAATAAAATTCACATAAAAAAACAAAAATTTTTATCATGTTAGTCAATTAAATTTAATATTTATTATTACTCAATTAAATTAAAAAATAACGGTTATATATAATTAACTTTTACATAAAATTATAATAATAACAATTTTTTAGTTACAAATACTCAAAATATATATTATTAGACCTACTTAATCATATTATTAATTTTTTTTTAGAAAAGGGGGTTAATATGAATACCCCAAACAGAACAAACAAAACAAGGCTAATCAGCTCTTCTTAGGTTTGGTTTGATAAAATTTTTGAAGAGGTGGTTGTGTTTTTTAAAAACTCAAGTTTTTCATTTTATATTTGGTAAATAAAAAAAAACCATATGCTTATGTTTGCAGATTTTAAAAGATTAGGGTATTTTGAAAGCACCTAAGATAAAACTTTTTAAAATTGGCTTGTACTTTTCAAAATTTAAAAGTCTAATATAACCTCATATGTTAACTAATTTTTAAATTCTAAAAACTATTTTACCAAATGCAATTATTATTACTTGTGTTTATTAAAAACTAGTTTTAATTTGATTTACCAAATATAAATATTACGATTTTTAAAAAATTATTTTTTAAAAATTATTTTTTTAAAATTAACTTTACTCTTAGAAAATAAAAATTTTAGCGAGCCATATTCTAAGAGTTCCACGAAAATCAGAAAGTAGAGCATGTGTCAGAAGGTGACCTCTTAAACAAATGAAGACCTATGGGGAGCTCCTGACCTTTTTTAGCCAAGGTGTCGGCTACAACATTAGCTTCTCTAAGAATATGGATCCACTCCACCTTCTGAAAACGTCTCTCCAAGATTGTTATGTCTTCCAACAGTGGTTTGCACAGATGAGAAGCTGGACACCCATCTTTAATAAACTTAATAGAAAGACCAAGAATCAGATTCAACAATAAGGTGTTAGAAATTATGTGTATTAGCAATCTGAAGGCCTTCAACAATCTCCCAAAACTCGGCATGAGTGATGGAACAACTTTTCAAATTACACAAAAATCCAACAATATATCTCCCCAAGTGATTTCGGAACACCCCCCACAGGCCGCACTATTATTGGAGGAGAGGAAAGAACCATCCACATTAAGCTTCACACAATCTTGGTGGAAAGACCTAACATATGAGCTGCCCGGAGCTTCTTGTAGCAGAATTTCGTTTGAAGTTATTCTTCAATGCAGTTTGAATGTCTTCAAACCGAGCTTGAATAGTACTAACAGTTGCAACGGGGAGAAAACTCTTTCCTTTAAAGATGAGGAGATTTCTATATATATATAGTACCACAAAGAAGAAGATGCAACACCAAGTCGGCAATTCCAATCACTCTTCGCTGAGAGATTACTAATGAGTCAATCTCTAGCATTAAGGTTGTAAAAGTTTTGAACAAACTGATGCGGATGAAGTAGATTCCATACTTGTTCGTTACTGTGGGATCTCGAGTGCTCGGTGGATCGGATGGTGATGAGAAGATTAGAGAGGAAAACCCCGGGTTGATCTGGAGTGGGCGTTTGAGGTGTGCTTAGTGAGTTGATAGTGCCGAAGGAGAGGAGGACGAGGGGGTGGCCTCCTGCAAGGACACTCCGACGGTCAAGTTAGTGTCCGTACGAGGGGATGGCCAAATTAGGTAAGATATGACGTACCTTGGGGGGAGAGCTGTCCTCTCCCCTTATATACTGTGCAGGGTGGGCCTAGGGATGACCTAGCCCACTGGCCAAGGAGCTTCTATGAGCTGTCCTAGTCCACGTGGGAGGAACAGGTCGTTCCAGACTTCGGGTCAGGGACTCGGGGGCGGCCCCAAGGATACCGACCCGACTGGTGACCTGGGTCGTACGGAGTGTAAACCGGGCGTGCCCCGGGTCGGGTGTTGGAAACCGACCCGTCGGACTCTTCCTTTCGTGAGGGATGGCTTGGGCCTGGGTCAGGGGTGGCGCCCCGACCCGACGACTAGTTGGGCTGGACTCTGGTCCGTAATAGTGCCCCCAACGCGCCAGCCTTGAGGTTTGGGGCTCGTGGCTGGGCGCATTTGTCCTACTCGCCGAGATGGGATGTGCTCTTCTTCTCAGGAGCTCGTTGATAGCGTTTCATGTTTCTCACGCATGGTCATCTCGTCTCTGACGCTGCCTCCTTGGCATATGTGCTGGGCATTAAATGCCCATCATTTCGTGATTTGAAATTTGCTTTAAGCTACAATTATATTATTAAACATATATCTAATATAATTTTTTTTATAATGATACGGCGCGAGAACATTTTATTTATTCTTATAATAATATTATTTATTATTTAGGACAATAATGGAAGATCTATTGAATCAAAATTTATGAAAAAATAAATTACTATTAATTAAATAAATATACAGGAGTCATACCCATATTTATTACCATTCGATCTATTACTTGAATCTGTTTCGCTTTTATTATGAGTATCTAAATATTTAAAAAATTTATTCTTAACATGAAAATAATGTAGGCTGAGGATTTAAGAGTACATTTGGTAGAGTACAGTAACATAGAGATATTGTAAAAATAATTCAAATTAAATGGTGAACTAAATTGTAGAAAAAAGTTTAAAAAAATATCAGAATCTTTTATTAAGTTTTTTTGTTACAGAGTCAAAATATTTAATAACAAATATATTATTAAACAGTAAATATATATATTTTTCTTATAATAATACAGTTAACTAAATTTTATATTTGTATGATATTATATTAAAAAATTATTAGATAAGTATTTAATAATTGAGATTATAATGATGTAAAGTACATTTAAGATAATATAATATTATTATTTAGGCCAATAATAAAAGATTTATTGAATCAAAATTTAAGAAAAAATAAATTATTATTAATTAAATAAATATAAATATAGGATTCCTACCCATATTTGGATCGTTTAGTATATTATTTGAACCAGTTCCGGTGTTATTATAAGTATCTGTATATGTAAAAAATTCATTATTAAGCTGAAAATAATGTAATTTGATAATTTAAGGTGATGCTGCCTGTGTTCTTCACTCATATTTTGTCTTTGTTGTCTGGCATAGTCTTGCCAAGTTCGTCGACCACTTCCACGTGAATCTTCTATTGATATGTTGTCAACTATAATTAATCAAAGAAACATATAAAAACAGTTCTACACTTTTATTTAATGACGAAAAATAAATTACAATAAATTTTACATTATATTTAAGCAAAGTGAGAAGAAGGCAGGAGAAGATAAAAGAAAAACGAAGGAAATTTTTTCTATTATGGAAAAATATGGAGTAACCAGTGAAGTGAGAGAGATTAAGAGAAAAAAATGGGAATAATACAATTGACGCAGTAATTGATATGAGAGAAATTAACTGATGCAGTAGTGGAAATTAAATAGTAGAATTCTGTAACTGATGATGCAGTAGTGGGAATTAACGTGGAGAAGTTATATTGAAGTGAACGTGGATAGAAATGAAGTAGTAAAATGCTGTAACTGTAAGTAAGTTATTAAAAAGGATAAAAATAGAAAGTAAAATTGGACACCAAAAATAGGTTTTCCCATTATATATACTAGCGGCTCAACAGGCACTATCAGCCACTTTTCTATTATTTTTAAGAAATTAATTTTATTTTTGTGTTAATATATCATTCACTATTTAAATTTATTAGATAAGTATTTTTTATTTTAATGTTTTTATTTTAAAATTATTATAAACCAAAATATAATTCAAAAAATAATGATAATAACATTATTCTTATTCAAAAAGAGTATATATAAACCAAAATACATGTTAATTATTTATAAAAGATAATTTTTACTTAAATGTCATGGATATTCATATTTGTCTTCATTTTTTCTAAGTGATAGGTAAAATATGAATCTAAATACGAAGAGGTCTTCATTTTTTTTTATTATTATTCTCTATACACATACTTGTCATTGTGTAGTCGTCATTATTATATTACTTTGTTCTTTCTCATTTTTTTGTCTCCTTTCACCTTCTCTTCATTCCACCGTAATTAATTATCACCAAGTATTTATATGTTACATCTTTTATATGTTAATCAAATAATCAGTGCCATATGCTAAACAAATGATATTACAGAAGTTAAAATAAATTATATTTTTGTAATATAATTCATTTATTTTAGTTTAATTTAAAAATAAATATTCATGTACTCAAATTTTAAATATAATATTTTGTATAATTAATAATTTAAAAATTTAAAAAATAATATTATCATATATAAAGTAATTTAAAAAAAAAGAATTTAACAAAATATTAGACTTTTCTAATTCATCATTAATAGGTACAAACATATTTAAAAAAAATAAAAAAAATACATATGAGATGAAAAAAATTAGTTCTTCCTTAGTAAGAGAAAAAGATAGAATACTATCTTTGTATGTGAAACATTGGTGATGGTGACAAATCAAAAAGGTAAAAGAACGATAAAAATATTAATTGGGTAAGTAAATTAAAGAGAAAAAAAATATAGGTGAAAGTTATACGTGAATATAGTAATTGCAGTAAAACTAAATAAAATTTGTAATGATGGATGTGATGAAATCGATGGTATTAAAGGTAAAAAAATAATAGTAGCAAGAGAAATATAACAAAGTGTATTAAGAGGTCAAAAAAGAAGTAGATATGTGATATTTAAGAATTGGACAACAAAGTTAATCACTTAATCTAATCTAATTCTCATGTATATTTTTCAAAAATAAAATAAAAATTTGGATAAAACACATATATAAACCAAACCAATACTAATATTATATAAATTATCTAAATAGAAAAATGTTACATAAATATCTCAAACTATACTTTTATATAAATCGATTTAAATTAATTCAAATTATATAATATAGTAGTAAATCAAAATACCTTGATTCCAATTACATGAGAATATTGTTTGAAGTATAAATTGAATTGGTTAAATTCGAATTATACACTATAGTACTAAATCGAATCAGTTTAATTCGAATTAGTATGAAATAGTGTAAATCAAATAAGCTTGATTCGATTATTACTTGTATCAGATTATTGACATTTACTACTTTAAAGTTAATTATTTATTTATTCTATATTAATTTTAAAATATAAATATCAATAAGGAAGTACCTCATTTAGATTTAAATAAAATATCAAAAAAATCAAAACGAATAAGAATAGAAATCCAACTTTTGTATTTTAGTTCAAATTTCAGAAAATTTATATTTTTATAAACTTATGAATTTAAACAGAATATTAAACGATTTCTAAAAATTCATTAAAATTATCCTTTGACTTATTAGCATAGAAAAACCATTATCGGGACTTTTGATATTGAAAAAAATTTAATATAAAATATAGCCCTCCAAGATAGCATAGGAGTTAAAACTTGAAATTTTTTTAGAGTCAAAAGTAACAACTAGTTATACATTATAAAATGACCAACTATATTTATACAATATGTAATTTGACCAATTATATTTATACTGTATTTTATTTATTTCTCAAATTACATATTGTATAAATATAATTGGTCATTTTATAATTTATAACTAATTGTTATTTCTGACTTCGAAAAAAATTCAAGTTTTAACTCCTATGCTACTTTGGAGGGCTATACTTTATATTAACTTTTTCAATATTAAAAGTCCCGGTAATGATTTTTTAGATGCTAATAAGTCAAAGGATAATTTTTAATGAATTTTTAGAAATCGTTTAATGTTTCGTTTAAATTCACAAGTTTATAAAAATGTAGATTTTCTAAAATTTGAACTAAAACACAAAAGTTGGATTTCTATTATTTGTTTTAATTTTTTTTATATTTTACTTGAATCCAAATGGGGTACTTCTTTATTGACATTTATGTCAATAATCTGATACAAGTAGTAAATTGAATCAAGCTGATTCGATTTAGTACTATAGTGTATAATTCGAATTTAACCAATTCGATTTATACTTTAAACATTGTTCCATGTAATTCAAATTAAAGTGTTTTGATTTACTATTATATTGTATAATTCGAATTAATTTAATTTGATTTATATAGAAATATGGTTTGAGACATTTATTTAACGTTTTTTTATTTGAGTGATTTATGTAATATTAGTATTGATTTGGTTTATACAAGTGTTTTACCCTAAAAATATTGAATTTTTAAAAGAAAGAAAAAACAAATTAAATTGTATATATTATTTCAAGATCAAAATCAACATACATTATTCTTATTATAAATTATGCAAAAATTGACCCTTATTAAATAAGGGAGAATAATATCGTTACTAAAATTAATAGATAAAGTACATATACACTATAATTCAGGAGGAGTAATAAATTACAAAATTTTCTATGAATACCAATAATAATGCAAGTATCCTGGTCCTGCTCGAAAAATTATGTCATAGACAACATAGTTGACAACATGGACACATTATCACTTTCAATATATCTTTATTTAATTATGTTAATCTACAATTAGTATCTATTTATTAAAAAAATCCTAACAGAGAAAGAGTACGTACTCCATACTCAGAGAGAATGAGAGAAGGAGAGAGCGGGAGAGAGCGTTTGAGGGTGAAACACGGTGAAGGAGATGGCCATGCCATCGAAAGAGATAAGGGGGAGAGTGTGGAAGGGTTTGCATCAGGTGTGAAGGAGGGATCAAGTAAGGGCGACCTTAGTTCCAGGGTGACTTCCAAGATTTCGTTCCGTGACAAGGTCATTGGTTCTACGGTAGCCACAGGGATAAATCGGACTGAAGCTCTAGACGAGGATTCCATGGCAGTGGTCATTGGAAAACAAGGAGATCCTATGCCTCCAAGAGTTTGCTTCTCCGAAGAGGTTAGGAACATCATTTCTGAACCATACAAGGAAGCAATTGTGATTAAGGTTCTTGGAAAAAACCTTAGTTACACGGCCATGTTTCACAAATTGAAGGGGGTATGGAGGATCACCGGTGGATATGAAATCTTGGATGTGGGTTTTGGGTACTTCCTCGTTAAATTTGATCGCATGGACGATCGAGAGAAGGTTTTACTACGGGGCCATGGATGATCTTCGGTCACTATATTGCGGTCAAGCCATGGACACCGGATTTTAAACCTTGTGAGGACACTTTCGGGGAGACTATGGTTTGGATTCAAATCTCTGGTTTGAGCATATGGTACTATCAGGATAAAGCCATGATGAGAATCACTTCTGCTGTGGGAAGACCAGTCAAGGTGGATCTGGCTACTAAGTTGGCAGAGAGGGGAAATTTGCTCGGGCTTCCGTGCAAATTAATCTTGGTTTACCGGTGGTCCGGAGTGTGATTGTCGATGAGTTTGAATATAAGGTGGAGTATGAATGCTTACACCTTATTTGTGACAAGTGCAATTGTTTCGAACATCCAGCAACTGACTGCAGAATGACCCCAATAGATTCAGAAAGGGTGGATCGAAAGGAAACATCAGTGACCGAGACGGCGGCCCAGGTGGTGCAGCCACAGGAAGCCTCAAAAGAGAAAATTTTTGAATTTGGATGCAATCCCAAAGAGTCAGTGATAGTTGCAGAAATTGGGGAGGAATTAGATGATACGTTGCATGGAAAGAAAGTGGGGTCCCAGCATTTGGAAAATGAGGCTGGCTGGACCAAAGTCAGCGGTAAAAGGAGAGGAAAATTGAGTCAATCAAACAAAGCCGAACAAACATCTAAAGATAAAATGCCGGTGCGCTCAAATTAGAAATTGGACCAGAACCGTGACTTTGGGCTACGTATGAGAGGAGCCGAATCAGGGGTGAAGACCGGGTCGGTTAGCGGATCTAAGGCACGCATGGCATCTTCCAAACAGCAAGGGGTGAAGGGCAAAGCTGTCTCCGTTGCGGTGCCGACTTTCACTGCCATTATCAAAAACGGACACAAGAGATTGTGCCCTTCTTCTTTGCAGAATTCGCAGTCGAATCCGGACTGCCTTGGCAACACCAGCAAGCAGTAAATCGGCAAATTGGAAAGGTTGTCACTTGTCAGTGGAGGGACACAGACAAACCGGGCAACAACCGGACAAGGACAAGCAAGGCTCAGGGGGATATGATGGTGGATCTTCATCATCTCGTTAGGGACTTCAGCTGAGGTTGGTCCTTTTTACAATACAAATTGTTTTATGGATTATTTTGATTTAAGCTTTCTATTTTGGAATATTAGAGGTGCCTCTAATAAATTGGCCCGGGTTCATAGTAAGGAGTTAGTGAATAAATTTCACCCTACTTTTTTCATTCTGTTTGAAACCCATATTGCTTTCGAGAGGATGAAATCTTTTTGGAATAATCTAGGTTACCAGGGTGTTGGTATTGTTGAGGCTAATAGTCATAGTGGGGGTATCTGGGTTCTATGTTCTAATTCAAATATTTCTGTGAGAGTATTGAATGTAGTTGATCAATGTATCAGTTTTGAAATCACTATGGGCAATACATCTAGTTACTGCAGTACGGTGTATGCTAATCCGCATATACATCAGCGTAAAGAACTGTGGGGTGACTTGACAAGGATTGCTAATATGATCCACGGACCTTGGATTGTGTTAGGGGACTTTAATGATGTTCTGTTGCAGAGTGAAGTTAGAGGGGGGCAATTTAGACTTGCCAGAGCAGAACAATTTGCGGAAACATTGGAGGATTGTGGGCTGTTTGATATGGGGGCTATTGAGAGAAGATTCACTTGGTATAGGAATGTGAAAGGTGGGGTGCAGGTGGCCAAGAAGCTTGATAGAGCAGTCATCAACTAGGACTGGCGACTAATATTTCCGGAAGCTTATACTGAGGTGCTGGCGCGCCTTCACTCTGATCATTGCCCATTATTCACTAGGTGCAAGATGGCAAAGAGGGCTACCAAGGGCCATCGTCCGTTCAGATTCCAGGTTGCGTGGATGACTCATCCTCTTTTTAGGAATGTTGTTGATACAGTTTGGAATAGAGGAGCTCCGGATGTAGTCAAATGTTTGTTGGAGGTTCAAAAAGATGCAACTAGCTTCAATAAAAAGGTTTTTGGCAATATTTTTGTTAAGAAAAGGGAGTTGGAGAGGCTTTTGAATGACGTTCAGATTACTCTGGAGAGTCGGGAGGATCAACAGCTTAGGATCAAAGAGCAAATTTTGCATCAGGAACTGAATGCTGTCCTTCTTCAAGAAGAGTTGTTGTGGTATCAAAAATCTAGAGAACAATGAGTGAGATGTGGAGACAGAAATACAAAATTTTTTCATCTGCAGACAGTTATCAGGAGAAAGAGGAACAAAATTCATGGGTTATTTTTAGAGGATGGGTCTTGGGCCACGGAGACTACGACTCTAGAAATGGCGGCAAATTCTTTCTTTCAAAAGCTCTTTTCTACAAGGGAGGATATTGACCTGGACGCCATGGGGCCTTTTCCTTGCCCGTCTCTTAGTACTGAGGCTTGTCAAAAGTTAGTGGAACCGGTGACGTCTGAAGAGGTTAAAAGAGCTGTGATGACCATGAGTTCGTTTAAAGCCCCAGGGCCAGATGGATTTCAAGCAATTTTCTACAAAGAGTTCTGGGACTTTCTTAGCAACGATGTGTGTGGACTGGTCAAGTGAGCCTTTGAGGGTGAGTTACTGAATGCGGCTATTTTCGATACTCTCATTGTTCTAATTCCTAAAGTGGAAGTTCCCTCTTCCTTACGGGAGTTTCGGCCTATTAGCTTATGTAATGTAATTTATAAAATTGTCACAAAGGTTCTAGTTAACAGGTTTAGACCTTTCTTGTCGGAGATCATTGGTCCTTTGCAAGGAGGGTTCATTCCAGGAAGAGGAACCACAGAGAATATTATCATTGCTCAGGAGATTATGCACTTCATGAGGAACACCAAGTCTCGAAAAAGGACCATGGCATTCAAGATTGATTTGGAAAAAGCTTATGACAGGGTAGACTGGCATTTTCTGGAAGCTACTTTGGTCCGGTTTGGGTTTCCAAAGGCTACCATTAATCTTATATTGAATTGTGTGACTTCCTCTTCATTGGCAGTTTTGTGGAATGGGAACAGGCTCCAAAATTTCAATCCGAAGAGAGGGTTGAGGCAAGGAGATCCTATGTCTCCTTATCTATTTGTACTCTGTATGAAAATGCTTGCCTGCTTTATCTCTCATAGAGTTTCCCAAGGTTTGTGGAACCCAGTTGCAGTTTCTAGGAATGGACCACGACTCTCTCATTTAATATTTGCAGATGATCTTTTGCTTTTCTGTAAGGCATCAAAAGCTCAAGTAATAGAGGTCATGCATTGTTTGGACTTGTTTTCTAAAGCATCAGGTTTAAAGGTAAATCTTCATAAGTCAAAGGCCTAGTGTTCCAAGAGGGTGTCGGAGAGGAGAAAAGGGGTTCTCTCAAGGGTCTCTAACATCCGGTTCTGCAATGATTTGGGTAAATACCTGGGAATTAACATCGGTCATGCCAGAGCTTCCAGGAAGACGGCTCAGGAGATTATTGAAAAAATTTTGAAGAAGCTCTCCAGTTGGAAAGGACACTTACTGAATAAGGCAGGGAGGCTTTGTCTTGTTAAATCGGTTATGGCCTCTATCCTAGTTTATGAAATGCAAATTTCTCTTCTCCCGAAATATGCATGTAATAAAATTGATTCCTTGATGAGACAATTCTTGTGGAAAGGCCAAGCGACTGGAAAAGGGCTGCCTCTGGTAAGGTAGGAGGTCGCCATAACTCCTAAAAAGGCAGGAGGATTGGGTATTAGGGATACTTCCTGTGCTAACATGGCGCTTCTGGGAAAGTTGGTATGGGATTGTCTAAATAATAGTGAGAAGTTATGGATGCAGGTTCTGAAGCATAAATATCTCAGGAATCAATCTGGTATGAACGGAAACAGTAGAAATTCTTCATCGGCTACCTGGAAGAACATTGTTAGTGCCTATGAGCATCTCAAGGAAGGGCTTCATTGGAATATTGGAGATGTCCACAAATCAGTTTGGTATGATGAGTGGACTCCTTTTGGTAAGCTTTGCAACCTTGTTCCTTATGTACATATTTCTGAATCAGATTTCATGGTGGCTGACTTGTGGAAAGGGGTGTCTTGGGAGGTTGATAGTCTTACCATGCCTATTCCGCATGAGATTAAGCAGTTTATTTGTGGTCTAAGATATCCTAGTTTGACTGAGTTGGAACCACAGTGGGAGTGGTGGCCTGCAGCAACAAAAAA
Organism: Arachis ipaensis; assembly: GCF_000816755.2. Lineage (NCBI taxonomy): Eukaryota > Viridiplantae > Streptophyta > Magnoliopsida > Fabales > Fabaceae > Arachis > Arachis ipaensis. The sequence continues at coordinate 3,234,711 of NC_029788.2, read as the reverse complement.
GTATAGTGCAAGGGAGGGTTACAGATGGTTATTAAAGAAAACATTAAATTGGAATGCCAACAGTAATTGGAACTGGTTGTGGAACACAAACATTCCAGAGAAGTTCAAATTTACTATGTGGCTTAGCTTACATGATACTCTACCAACTGAGACCTTTCGATTCAAACGGCATTTAGCTTCTTCAGATATGTGTAAGAGATGTAACAAGGCGTAGGAGACTATGGAGCATTGCCTTAGAGACTGTGAACGATCGAAGGCAATCTGGTATATGTTGGATCCTAGTATCCTGGACTCGACGGCTGGTACTGCTCTTGAAGAGTGGTTTCGGAAGGCCTTGGCTAACAATGAGGCGTCCTTTGGTGCAGGGCTTTGGTGGGTATGGAGACATAGGTGCAATGACATATTCAACACTGACAACCCTTGGACAGACCATAAGGTTGTTGCCTTGGCCAATACTTTATATACACCAAACTATATATTAATTAGGGACGGACCTACATTTAATAAAGAGGAAACATTTGTCTCTATGTCTCTGTTGAGCCTAATGTATCCAAGCAAAATAAGTTAAGATCAGTAGTTAAAGAAGTGAGAAAGCAAATATGTTTGGCAGGACCTTTAATTATGGTGAATCTTCTTAATTTTGTCATTGAGCTTATTTCCATAATGTTTGTGGGTCATGTCAGCGAGTTGGCTCTCTTCGGCGTTTGCATGGCCACCTCCTTTTCTTTTGTCACTGGCATTGGTTTAATGGTCAATTCTTTTTATATTTCTTAACACTCTTTTTACGGTTTCACTAATCAGATTTTTCTCTTTTTTTTCCTTTATAATTTGAATTTATTAAAAAATATCAAATAAATATAATCCGAACTGAGCTATCCCTATATTTTATTCGGTGTTAGTTATGAAAATATTTCAACACCAATTTAAATTATTTGCTGCTTGGAGGGGGCTGGTTTTAGCTTGAGATTGCGGTTTGAGGAATATTATATGTGAAACGGATTGTCTTGACATTCTGCCCATCATGCATGAGCTTACAAGTGGGTATTCATCTGAAGTAACAGATTTGGTTCACAAGATTCAGGAGTTTTTATCTCGTCCTTGGCTTGTTCACGTTGAATGGGTGTCCCGAGAAGCAAATAGAGCTGCAGATTGGATGGCTAAATATGGTGCCAAGAGTAACTCTAATCATGTTATTTGGTCTGAGCCTGGTGTTGATCTCCAACGAATCATTCGCTCGAATTTAGGATAGTTTTTGCTTTGTTTCTTTCCTTGTTTAAACACCAAAAAAAAAATGCTCATAATTTTGATAGTTTGATCGGTTGCTTAAATTTTAAATATGACAAATTTTATTTAACACAATTTTATTTCAAACTCTAGAATCTGTACACATTTTTTCACGGTAATAAAACATTGATAGGGAGAATCCGCTAATTACCCATGTGAAAGTCTTATTAAATTTTTTGGTTAAATAAAATGTTTAATATCT
>NC_029788.2:3207440-3232350 GCF_000816755.2 Arachis ipaensis | reverse complement strand
CATTGAGCTTATTTCCATAATGTTTGTGGGTCATGTCAGCGAGTTGGCTCTCTTCGGCGTTTGCATGGCCACCTCCTTTTCTTTTGTCACTGGCATTGGTTTAATGGTCAATTCTTTTTATATTTCTTAACACTCTTTTTACGGTTTCACTAATCAGATTTTTCTCTTTTTTTTTCCTTTATAATTTGAATTTATTAAAAAATATCAAATAAATATAATCCGAACTGAGCTATCCCTATATTTTATTCGGTGTTAGTTATGAAAATATTTCAACACCAATTTGATTACTCCCCTCCATGGCATGAAAACTAGAAGCGATTACTAATTCATTGCTAACTGTTTCTATTGAATCGACTAACCTTGTGTTCAACTCCTTGTTGGTTTCATATAATGATGGGAATGGCAAGTGCTTTGAATACCTTTTGTGGTCAATCATATGGAGCAGACATCATGGCATGTTAGGTATACACATTCAGAAAGCCATGCTTAATAAAATTTCTTAATGGTCACGTTAAAATATTTTAATTTTAATACAAAAATTTTTTAATTTTGTTATTGAAATTTTTTAAGATTCTGAATTTGATGACTGTTTTTATACTTAATAGTTGAATTTTTAATTAATAAAATTTAATTAATTCTTTCTTAAAATAATTAAATTGTCATTTATTTCATTTTGGTTTGTTTATTTCTTTGAAAAAAATTACATAAAATTAAAATTGCTGAAACTGAAAATTAATGTATTATGTTTAAATATATGCTAACGCTCTTTTTAATTAGTGTTTTTGCTCTTTTTATTTTTTTTGTTGTAATTATCAGTATAAAAATAATTGAAATCAAATTAGTAAGAGAAAATTTGCCAATAATAATAATGCTTAATGCTTTATTTTATCTTTTTTTTTAAGTTTATTTGTCACAACTCTTTCACTTTATTTGTATTCTTAAAAACTAATTTTCTTTTTTATTATGCAATTTCAATCTAAATATTGTGATTTCATTTCAATATTATATTTAAAACAGACTATTATTGATATTTATACTTTTATAGGCACTAAAACAAATAAAACTCTCAAACTTTAAATTCCGCACAAAAAATACAACAAAATACTAAATAAAAATATTTCTACAAATATAATTGAGTCAAAAGAATAAAAATTTTTAAATATTATAAAATTCAATAATTATAGAAAATTTTTTTATTTAACAATAATAAAAAAATCCAAAAGAAATTCAAATTTTAAAACACAATATGTATATATAATTTTAATTTAATTCGAGTCTCAATCCTATCTTTGATAAAAAAAAAAAAGAGTAGATTTTGAAAAAAATTATTTTAAATAGGGAATTAACCTAATGTCATCCTTAGCCACTATTTTTTATGCCTCCATAAAACTCAACTAAATATAAACCTAATCTATTGTGTTACAACAGACTCTTCATAAGTTTTATCATCTGAGAGTAACTTGTTCTTCTTTATAAACTTCTTCATTCCACAACTTATGTAAGAATATATAAATTAGTCCATGGAGGGAGAATACAAGAATAATACCGGTGTCTCTGTTGAACCTAGTGTATCCAAGCAAAATAAGTTAAGATCAGTGGTTAAAGAAGTGAGAAAGCAAATATGTCTGGCAGGACCTTTAATTATGGTGAATCTTCTTAATTTCGCCATTGAGCTTATTTCCATAATGTTTGTGGGTCATGTCAACGAGTTAGTTCTCTCTGAAGTTTTCATGGCCAACTCCTTTTCTTCTGTCATTGGCATTAGTTTAGTGGCCAGTTCCTTTTATATCTCTTAACACTCTTTTTACGGTTTCACTAATCAGATTTTTCTCCTCTTCTTTTTCTTTGTAATTTGAATTTATTAAAAAATATCAAATAAATATAATCCGAACCGAACCATCCCAATATTTTGTTCGGTGTTAGTTAAGAAAATATTTCAACACCAAACCCAATTACTCCCCTAGAACCGATTACTAATTATTGTCAACTGTTTCTATTGAATCGACTAACCTTATTTTTTAAATATTTTCTATATGAAAAAATAAAAAAGATAAAAATAAAAAATAAAAATAGTTATTTTTATTATTTTTTATCTTTTCTTTTCACTAAAATCCTGAATAAAAAAACAGGACACATACATTACACCGTTATTAATAATATAACAAATTTTAATTATTATTCTTATAACATTCTAGCAAAGATTATTCTCTCAGTGTATTGGAATATGCTTTGTGCACTAATTAAAAGAATAACTTAAAAATTTTATTGTGTTCTAATAATAGAAAGCTGTGTAAATGTAGAATGGGTAGTTAATGCTATTTTTTTATGATAATTTAATCTTTGATAACTAGTCTTATTAGATTGATTAACTTTATTATAATTTACTACGACAGAGGCAAAGAGTAGCAGCGGGTAAATAGCACCGTGCTCATAATCGCCACAAATTGGAAGGATTGCGACAGAGGTGAGCAGCGGTCTGGTAGAAGGCACAAAATGGCCCTCGATAGCGGCTGGGCAGTGAAAACCGCTACGAAATTGTGTTACAACACACTCTTCATAAGTTCTATCATCTGAGACTAATTTGTTCTAAGTAAGAATATATAAATTAGTCCATGGAGGGAGAATACAAGAATAATATTCATGTCTCTGTTGAGCCTAATGTATTCAAGCAAAATAAATTAAGATCAGTGGTTAAAGAAGTGAGAAAGCAAATATGTCTGGCAGGACCTTTAATTATGGTGAATCTTCTTAATTTCGCCATTGAACTTATTTCCATAATGTTTGTGGGTCATGTCAGCAAGTTGGCTCTCTCCAGCATTTCCATGGCCACCTCCTTTTCTTTTGTCACTGGCATTAGTTTAGTGGTCAGTTCCTTTTATATTTCTTAACACTCTTTTTATGGTTTCACTAATCAGATTTTTCTCCTCTTTTTTTCTTTATAATTTGAATTTATTAAAAAATATCAAATAAATATAATCCGAACTGAACTATCCTTATATTTTATTCGTTGTTAGTTATGAAAATATTTCAACACCAACCCGATTACTCCCTTCCATGGCATGGAAACTAGAAGCGATTACTAATTCATTGTCAACTGTTTCTATTGAATCGACTAACCTTGTGTTCAACTCCTTGTTGGTTTCATATAATGATGGGAATGGCAAGGGCCTTGGATACCTTTTGTGGCCAATCATATGGAGCAGGACAGTATGGCATGTTAGGCATACACGTTCAGAAAGCCATGCTTAATAAAATATCTTAATGGTGACGCTAAAATATTTTAATTTTAATACAAAAATTTCTTAATTTTGCTATTGAAATTTTTTGAAGATTCTGAATTTGATGACCGTTTTTATACTTAATAGTTGAATTTTTAACTAATAAAATTTAATTAATTATTTCTTAAAATAATTAAACTGTCATTTATTTCATTTTGGTTTGTTTTTTTCTTTGAAAAAAATTACATAAAATTAAAATTGCTGAGACTGAAAATTAATGTATTATGTTTAAATATATGCTAACGCTCTTTTTAATTCGTGTTTTTTTTTGTAATTATCAGTATAAAAATAATTGAAATCAAATTAGTAAGAGAAAATTTCCCAATAATAGTAATGCTTTATTTTTTTTATTTATTTATTTTTTTTAATTTTATTTGTCACAACTCTTTCACTTTATTAGTATTCTTAAAAACTAATTTTCTTTTTTATTATGCAATTTCAATCTAAATATTGTGATTTCATTTCAATATTATATTTAAAATAGACTATTATTGATATTTATACTTTTTATACTTTCATAGGCACTAAAACACATAAAATTCTTGAACTTTAAATTCCACACAAAAAATTCAACAAAATACTAAATAAAAATATTTCTACAAATATAATTGGGTCAAAGGAATAAAATTTTTTAAATATTATAAAATTCACTAATTACAGAAAATTTTTTATTTAACAATAATAAAAAAACATCCAAAAGAAATTCAAATTTTAAAACACAATATGTATATATAATTTTAATTTAATTCGAGTCTCAATCCTATCTTTGATAAAAAAAAAAAAGTAGATTTTGAAAAAAAAAAATTTTTAAACAGGGAATTAACCTAATGTCATCCTTAGCCACCATTTTTTATGCTTCTATAAAACTCAACTAAATATAAACCTAATCTATTGTGTTACAACAGACTCTTCATAAGTTTTATCATCTGAGAGTAACTTGTTCTTCTTTATAAACTTCTTCATTCCACAACTTATGTAAGAATATATAAAAAATTAGTAAGAGAAAATTTGCCAATAATAATAATGCTTTATTTTTTTATTTATCTTTTTTTAATTTTATTTATCACAACTCTTTCACTTTATTAGTATTCTTAAAAACTAATTTTCTTTTTTATTATGCAATTTCAATTTAAATATTGTGATTTCATTTCAATATTATATTTAAAATAGACTATTATTGATATTTATACTTTTATAGGCACTAAAACAAATAAAACTCTCAAACTTTAAATTCCGCACAAAAAATACAACAAAATACTAAATAAAAATATTTCTACAAATATAATTGAGTCAAAAGAATAAAAATTTTTAAATATTATAAAATTCAATAATTATAGAAAATTTTTTTATTTAACAATAATAAAAAAATCCAAAAGAAATTCAAATTTTAAAACACAATATGTATATATAATTTTAATTTAATTCGAGTCTCAATCCTATCTTTGATAAAAAAAAAAGAGAGAGAGTAGATTTTGAAAAAAAATTATTTCAAACAGGGGATTAATCTAATGTTATCCTTAGCCACCATTTTTTATGCCTCCATAAAACTCAACTAAATATAAATCTAATCTACTGTGTTACAACACACTCTTCATAAGTTCTATCATCTGAAACTAATTTGTTCTTCTTTATAAACTTCTTCATTCCACAACTTATGTAAGAATATATAAATTAGTCCATGGAGGGAGAATACAAGAATAATACCGGTGTCTCTGTTGAACCTAGTGTATCCAAGCAAAATAAGTTAAGATCAGTGGTTAAAGAAGTGAGAAAGCAAATATGTCTGGCAGGACCTTTAATTATGGTGAATCTTCTTAATTTCGCCATTGAGCTTATTTTCGTAATGTTTATGGGTCATGTCAGCGAGTTGGCTCTTTCCGGCATTTCCATGGCCACCTCCTTTTCTTCTGTCACTGGCATCGATTTAGTGGTCAGTTCCTTTTATATATCTTAACACTCTTTTTATGGTTTCACTGATCGGATTTTTCTCCTTTTCTTTTCTTTTGTAATTTAAGAAAAAAAATTTTAAATAGGGGATTAACCTAATGTCATCCTTAGCCACTATTTTTTATGCCTCTATAAAACTCAACAAAATATAAACCTAATCTATTGTGTTACAACACACTCTTCATAAGTTCTATCATCTGAAACTAATTTGTTCTTCTTTATAAACTTCTTCATTCCACAACTTATGTAAGAATATATAAATTAGTCCATGGAAGGAGAATACAAGAATAATACCCGTGTCTCTGTTGAGTCTAATGTATCCAAGCAAAATAAGTTAAGATTAGTGGTTAAAGAAGTGAGAAAGCAAATATGTCTGGCAGGACCTTTAATTATGGTGAATCTTCTTAATTTTGCCATTGAGCTTATTTCCATAATGTTTGTGGGTCAAGTCAGCGAGTTGGCTCTCTCTAGCGTTTCCATGGCTACCTCCTTTTCTTCTGTCACTGGCATTGGTTTAGTGGTCAGTTCCTTTTATATCTCTTAACACTCTTTTTACGGTTTCACTAATCAGATTTTTCTCCTCTTCTTTTTCTTTGTAATTTGAATTTATTAAAAAATATCAAATAAATACAATCTGAACTGAACCATCCCAATATTTTGTTCGGTGTTAGTTAAGAAAATATTTCAACACCAAACCCAATTACTCCCCTCAATGGCATGGAAACTAGAACCGATTACTAATTATTGGCAACTGTTTCTATTGAATCGACTAACCTTGTGTTCAACTCCTTGTTGGTTTCATATAATGACAGATGGAAATGGCAATTGCCTTGGATACCTTTTGTGGCCAATCATATGAAGCAGGACAGCATGGCATGTTAGGTGTACACATTTAAAAAGCCATGCTTAATAAAATTTCTTAATGATGATGCTAAAATATTTTAATTTTAATACAAAAATTTCTTAATTTTGCTTTTGAAATTTTTTAAGATTCTAAATTTGATGACCGTTTTTATACTTAATAGTTGAATTTTTAATTAATAAAATTTAATTAATGCTTTCTTAAAATAATTGAATTGTCATTTATTTTATTTTGTTTTGTTTATTTCTTTGAAAAAAATTACATAAAATTAAAATTGCTGGAACTGAAAATTAATGTATTATGTTTAAATATATGCTAACGTGCTTCTTAATTCGTTTTTTTTTTGTAATTATTAGTGTAAAAATAATTGAAATCAAATTAGTAAGAGAAAATTTGCCAATAATAGTAATGCTTTACTTTTTCTATTTATCTTTTTTTTAATTTTATTTGTCACAACTCTTTTACTTTATTAGTATTCTTAAAAACTAATTTTCTCTTTTATTATGCAATTTCAATCTAAATATTGTGATTTCATTTCAATATTATATTTAAAATAGACTATTAGTGATATTTATACTTTCATAGGTACTAAAACACATAAAATTCTCGAACTTTAAATTTTTGCACAAAAAATTCAACAAAATACTAAATAAAAATATTTCTACAAATATAATTGGGTCAAAGGTTAAAATTTTTTAAATATTATAAAATTCAATAATTACAAAAAAAATTTTATTTAACAATAATAAAAAAAATCCAAATGAAATTCAAATTTTAAAACACCATATATATATAATTTTAATTTAATTCGAGTCTCAATCCTATCTTTGATAAAACAAAAGAGAGAGTAGATTTTGAAAAAAAATTATTTCAAACAGGGGATTAATCTAATGTCATCCTTAGCCACCATTTTTTATGCCTCCATAATACTCAACTAAATATAAATCTAATCTACTATGTTACAATACACTCTTCATAAGTTCTATCATCTGAGACTAACTTGTTCTTTCTTATAAACTTTTTCATTCAACAACTTATGTAAGAATATATAAATTAGTCCATGGAGGGAGAATACAAGAATAATACCGGTGTCTCTGTTGATCTAATGTATCCAAGCAAAATAAGTTAAGATCAGTGGTAAAAGAAGTGAGAAAACAAATATGTCTGGCAGGACTTTTAATTATGGTGAATCTTCTTAATTTCGCCATTGAGCTTATTTCCATAATGTTTGTGGGTCATGTCAGCGAGTTGGCTCTCTCCGGCGTTTTCATGGCCACCTTCTTTTCTTCTGTCACTGACTTTGGTTTAGTGGTTAGTTCCTTTTATTTCTCTTAATATTCTTTATACGGTTTCACTAATCGGATTTTTCTCCACTTCTTTTCCTTAATAATTTGAATTTATTAAAAATATCAAATAAATATAATCCGAACTGAACCATCCAATATTTTTCTCAGTGTTAGTTTTAAAAATATTTCAACACCAAACCCTATTACTCCCCTCCATGGCATAGAAACTAGAAGCGATTACTAATTCATTGCCAACTGTTTCTATTGAATCGACTAACCTTGTGTTCAATTCTTTGTTGGTTTCATATAATGACAGATGGGAATGGCAAGTGGCTTGGATACCTTTTATGGCCAATCGTATAGAGCAGGATAGCATGGCATGTTAGGCTTACACGTTCAGAAAGCCATGCTTAATAAAATTTTTTAATGGTGAGGCTAAAATATTTTAATTTTAATACAAAAATTTCTTAATTTTGCTATTAAAATTTTTTAAGATTCTGAATTTAATAACCTTGTTATACTTAATAGTTAAATTTTTAATTAATAAAATTTAATTAATGCTTTCTTAAAATAATTGAATTGTCAATTATTTCATTTTGGGTTGTTTATTTCTTTGAAAAAAATTACATAAAATCAAAATTGCTGAGACTGAAAATTAATGTATCATGTTTAAATATATGCTAATGTGCTTCTTAATTCGTTTTTTTTTGTAATTATCAGTGTAAAAACAATTGAAATTAAATTAGTAAGAGAAAATTTGCCAATAATAGTAATGCTTTATTTTTTTATTTATCTTTTTTTTTAAGTTTATTTGTCACAACTCTTTCACTTTATTTGTATTCTTAAAAACTAATTTTCTTTTTTATTATGCAATTTCAATCTAAATATTGTGATTTCATTTCAATATTATATTTAAAACAGACTATTATTGATATTTATACTTTTATAGGCACTAAAACACATAAAACCCTCGAACTTTAAATTCCATACAAAAAATTCAATAAAATACTAAATAAAAATATTTCTATAAATATAATTGGGTCAAAAGAATAAATTTTTTAAATATTATAAAATTCAATAATTACAGAAACTTTTTTTTAAATAAAACATCCAAATGAAATTGAAATTTTAAAACACAATATGTAAATATAATTTTAATTTAATTCGAGCCTCAATCCTATCTTTGATAAAAAAAGAGTAGATTTTGAAAAAAAATTATTTTAAATAAGGAATTAACCTAATGTCATCCTTAGCCACTATTTTTTATGCCTCCATAAAACTCAACTAAATATAAACCTAATCTATTGTGTTACAACACACTCTTCATAAGTTCTATCATCTGAGACTAACTTATTCTTCCTTATAAACTTCTTAATTTCACAAATTATGCAAAAATATATAAATTAGTCCATGGAGGGAGAATACATGAATAATACCCATGTCTCTATTGAGCCTAATATATCCAAGTAAAATAAATTAAGATCGATGGTTAAAGAAGTGAGAAAGCAAATATGTTTGGCAGAACCTTTAATCATGGTGAATCTTCTTAATTTCGCCATTGAGCTTATTTCCATAATGTTTGTGGGTCATGTCAGCGAGTTGGCTCTCTCTGGAGTTTCCATGACCAACTCCTTTTCTTCTGTCACTGGCATTGGTTTAGTGGTCAGTTCCTTTTATATCTCTTAAAACTCTTTTTACGGTTTCACTAATCGAATTTTTCTCCTCTTCTTTTCCTTTATAATTTGAATTTATTAAAAAATATCAAATAAATATAATTCGAACTGAACCATCCCAATATTTTGTTTGGTGATAGTCATGAAAATATTTTAACACCAAACCCGATTACTCCCCTCCATGGCATGAAAACTACAAGCGATTACTAATTCATTGCCAACTGTTTCTATTGAATCGACTAACCTTGTGTTCAACTCCTTGTTGGTTTCATATAATAACAGATGGGAATGGCAGGTGCCTTGGATACCTTTTATGACCAATCATATGGAGTAGGACAGCATGGCATGTTAGGCGTACACGTTCAGTAAGCCATGCTTAATAAAATTTCTTAATGGTGACGCTAAAATATTTTAATTTTAATACAAAAATTTTTTAATTTTGCTATTGAAAATTTTTAAGATTCTGAATTTGATGAGCATTTTTATACTTAATAGTTGAATTTTTAATTAATAAAATTTAATTAATACTTTCTTAAAATAATTGAATTGTCATTTATTTCATTTTGTTTTGTTTATTTCTTTTAAAAAAATTACATAAAATTAAAATTACTGAGACTGAAAATTAATGTATTATATTTAAATATATGCTAACGTGCTTTTTAATTCGTTTTTTTTTTTGTAATTATCAGTGTAAAAATAATTGAAATTAAATTAGTAAAAAAAAATTTTCCAATAATAGTAATGCTTTATTTTTTTCTATTTATCTTTTTTTTTTAATTTTATTTGTCACAACTCTTTCACTTTATTAGTATTCTTAAAAACTAATTTTCTTTCTTATTATGCAATTTCAATCTAAATATTGTGATTACATTTTAATATTATATTTAAAATAGACTATTATTGATATTTATACTTTTATAGACACTAAAACACATAAAACTCTCGAACTTTAAATTCTGCACAAAAAATTCAACAAAATACTAAATAAAAATATTTCTACAAATATAATTGGGTCAAAAGAATAAAATTTTTTAAATATTATAAAATTCAATAATTACAGAAACTTTTTTATTTAACAATAATAAAAAAAATCCAAATGAAATTCAAATTTTAAAACACAATATGTATATATAATTTTAATTTAATTCGAGTCTCAATCCTATCTTTTGATAAAAAAAAAGAGAAGAAGAAGATAGTAGATTTTGAAAAAAATTTATTTCAAACAGGGGATTAACCTAATGTCATCCTTAGCTACTATTTTTTATGCCTCCATAAAACTCAACTAAATATAAACTTAATCTATTGTGTTACAACACACTCTTCATAAGCTCTATCATCTGAGACTAACTTGTTCTTCTTTATAAACTTCTTAATTTCACAACCTATGTAAGAATATATAAATTAGTCCATGGAGGGAGAATACAAGACTAGTACCCGTGTCTCTGTTGAGCCTAATGTATCCAAGAAATATAAGTTAAGATCAGTGGTTAAAGAAGTGAGAAAGCAAATATGTCTGGCAGTATCTTTAATTATGGTGAATCTTCTTAATTTCGCCATTGAGCTTATTTCCATAATGTTTATGGATCATGTCAGTGAGTTGGCTCTCTCCGGCGTTTCCATGGCCAAAAAATATGGAGAAAATAGTTAAGGCTTCAGAGTTATCTATTCTTCCGATTAACTTTTCTTACTAACTATTTTAATTATGTAGGATTTAATTTATGGCAAACTATATGTGACTAGACCCTAATTCCTTAGACCTTCCTAGTCTCCTCTAAAATTTATCAACAGCCAATTCTTTGGTCAATTAATTCCAATTAGAGGGTGATGATCAAATTCCAGTTTGTATGCTACAAAAACTCTAATTACCCAAAAATAAAGGGATTATATGTCACGTATCCCGTTAAATCCAGATAATTAAAATTTAGGAGAATATGTTTTCAAACTGTTGTTCAAGTAAAGAGCTTTTCCAAGTTTTACAAGAACTCAAGTAAAAAGAGGGTCCTACTTCCGTTCCACCCAAATTCATAAAATAAAAAGCAAAAATAATTCTTAAATTATAAATCCATACATGAATTAAAATAGAAAAAAGTAATTAAATTAATCCATAGAAATAGACCGAGCTCCTAACCTTAACAATGGATGATTAGTTGCTCATGATTGAGAGGGAAAATAAGGATTCGGATAAAATATACTGAGTTTCTTAGCATTGGTTTAGTAGTCAGTTCCTTTTATATCTGTTAACACTCTTTTTACGATTTCACTAATCGGATTTTTCTCCTCTTCTTTTCCTTTATAATTTGAATTTATTAAAAAATATCAAATAAATGTAATCCAAACTGAACCATCCCAATATTTTGTTCGGTGTTAGTTATGAAAATATTTCAACACCAAATCCGATTACTCCCCTCCATGGCATGGAAACTAGAATCGATTACTAATTCATTGCCAACTGTTTCTATTGAATCGACTAACTTTGTGTTCAACTTCTTGTTGGACGGGCTGCAGGGTGTTGTTTCAGGAATTGTAGGATGCAGTTGGCAAAAAATGGGTACTTTTATTAACTTAGGGTCATATTATGTAGTTGGAGTTTCGTCAGCTATTGTGTTAGCTTTCGCCTTACATCTTGAAGTAAAGGTATATAAATACCAAATTGAAATCTATTGTTTTTATCTGTGGACGGTCTTAATTATTTTAGATTGAGATATGCCCGATACACAAAAAAGTAAATTAATTATATTATATAGTGTGTTTTAATAAGTATTATATTATTTAAAAATTAATTAAATAATATATAAATTAATGTTAAATTTAAATTATTTTATATTAAAAATATTTTATAGAATATTTATTTAATAATTTGTATATAATTTTTTATAATTATTCAATTAAAATATAATATAAATTAAAATATTTTCTTTCAAATTTTAGTTTTGCGTATTAATTACTGAAATGGTTAAATTTGTTTCTTTTTTGTAGGCAAGGATAACTAGCGAAAGAGTTAATAATTTAGGACAGACAAATATTGAAAGAGTTAATAATTCATTTAACTAAAAGTTTGAGTTTATAGTATGTTACTTTTTTTTTTTAGTTTTTTCATGTAAGTAATTTTGTGTAAGTGATAATTTTGAACATACATTTATTTATCTATTTATATAAAAATTGAGTTTATAGCATTTTTTTTTTATTTATATAAGGCGAAATTCAAACTCTTGACACTTATTTAAGTAAATTAGTGATCTAACTACTAAATTAATACAACTTAATTACAATATAAAAATAATAAAATTCACATAAAAAAACAAAAATTTTTATCATGTTAGTCAATTAAATTTAATATCTATTATTACTCAATTAAATTAAAAAACAACGGTTATATATAATTAACTTTTACATAAAATTATAATAATAACAATTTTTTAGTTACAAATACTCAAAATATATATTATTAGACCTACTTAATCATATTATTAATTTTTTTTAGAAAAGGGGGTTAATATGAATACCCCAAACAGAACAAACAAAACAAGACTAATCAGCTCTTCTTAGGTTTGGTTTGATAAAATTTTTTGAAAAGGTGGTTGTGTTTTTTAAAAACTCAAGTTTTTCATTTTATATTTGGTAAATAAAAAAGATCATATGCTTGTGTTTGCAGATTTTAAAAGATTAAGATATTTTGAAAGCACCTAAGATAAAACTTTTTAAAATTGGCTTGTACTTTTCAAAATTTAAAAGTCTAATATAACCTCATATGTTAACTAATTTTTAAATTTAATGCTTGCATTTATATTTATTATAATATTTTTAAATTCTAAAAACTATTTTACTAAATGCAATTATTATTACTTGTGTTTATTAAAAACTATTTTTAATTTGATTTACCAAATATAAATATTACGATTTTTAAAAATTATTTTTTAAAAATTAACTTTTCTCATAGAAAATAAAAATTTTAGCAAGCCTTATTCTAAGAGTTCCACGAGAATCAGAAAGTAGAGCATGTGTAACATCAGAAGGTGGCCTCTCAAACAAATGAAGACCTATGGGGAGCTCCTGACCTTTTTTAGCCAAGGTGTTGGCTACAACATTAGCTTCTCTAAGAATATGGATCCACTCCACCTTCTGAAGACGTCTCTCCAAAATTGCTATGTCTTCTAACAGTGGTTTGCATAGATGAGAGGCTGGACACCCATCTTTAATAAACTTAATGGAAAGTCCAAGAATCAGATTCAATAATAAGGTGTTGGAAATTATGTGTATTAGCAATCTGAAGGCCTTCAACAATCTCCCAAGGCTCGGCATGAGTGATGGAACAACTTTTCAAATTACACAAAAATCCAACAATATATCTGCCCAAGTGATTTCGGAACACCCCCACAGGCCACACTATTATTGGAGGAGAGGAAAGAACCATCCACATTAAGCTTCACACAATCTTAGTAGAAAGACCTAACATATGAGCTGCCCGAAGCTTCTTGTAGCAGAATTTCGTTTGAAGTTATTCTTCAATGCAGTTTGAATGTCTTCAAACCGAGCTTGAATAGTACTAACAGTTGCAACGGGGAGAAAACTCTTTCCTTCAAAGATGAGGAGATTTCTATATATATAGTACCACAAAGAAGAAGCTGCAACACCAAGTCGGCAATTTCAATCACTCTTCGCTGAGAGATTACTAATGAGTCAATCTCTAGCATTGAGGTTGTAAAAGTTTTGAACAAACTGATGCGCATGAAGTAGATTCCATACTTGTTCGTTACTGTGGGATCTCGAGTGCTCGGTGGATCGGATGGTGATGAGAAGGTTAGAGAGGGAAACTCCGGGTTGATCTAGAGCGGGCGTTTGAGGTGTGCTCAGTGAGTTGATGGTGCTGGAGGAGAGGAGGACGAGGGGGTGGCCTCCTGCAAGGACACTCCGACGGTCAAGTTAGTGTCCGTACGAGGGGATGGCCAAATTAGGTAAAGATATGACGTACCTTGGGGGGAGAGCTGTACTCTCCCCTTATATACTGTGCAGGGCGGGCCTATGAATGACCTAGCCCACTGGCCAAGGAGCTTCTATGAGCTGTCCTAGTCCACGTGGGAGGAACAGGTCGTTCTGGACTTTGGATCGCAGACTCGGGGGCAGCCCCAAGGATACCGATCCGACTGGTGACCTGGGTCATACGGAGTGTAAACCGGGCGTGCCCCGGGTCGGTGTTGGAAACCGACCCGTCGGACTCTTCCTGTCGTGAGGGATGGCTTGGGCCTGTGTTAGGGGTGGCGCCCCGACCCGACGACTAGTTGGACTGGACTCTGGTCCACAACAGTGCCCCAACGCATCAGCCTTGAGGTTTGGGGCTCGTGGCTTGGCGCATTTGTCCTACTCGCCGAGATGGGATGTGCTCTTCTTCTCGGGAGCTCGTTGATAGCGTTTCATGTTTCTCACGCGTGGTCATCTCGTCTCTGACGCTGCCTCCTTGGTGTCTGCGCTGGGCATTAAATGTCCATCATTTCGTGATTTGAAATTTGCGTGAAATGACAGGTATGTCCCTACCTTTTGGCGCTTCTTCCTTGACGGTTACACTCTTCGCCCCCTTTTTTATTTTCATAACCTCCTCATTTCCCCATTCTTCTTTTTTCCCTCTTCTGTTTCCTTGAACTGCTGCTGTTTCTACTCTCTTCTTTTGCTGCTGCTTTGATTCCGTTCGCGCTTCCAGATTTCTTTCTTTCTTTTGGATTCCTTCCCCAACTTCTGCATTTTTTTGGCATGTTGTTTATGGTTTTCATTGCTTTTTGGTTTTCTTTTGGTATTCCTTTTGTGCTTTTTTCATGCGTTTTTCCCTATGCATGCCTGGGTTTTTGTTTGCTTTTGCTGCTTCTTCTTTTAGAGGGGGCACCACTGGGTTTTTCTTAGGTTTTGCTTGAGTTCTGGGTTAGTGTAGGGGTACCTAGGGGTGGTTTAGGGAGTTGTAGTTTGTTTATACTACTTTTAGGGTTCCCGACCTCCCGTTCTAACTAAGTGGTACCCCCGCTGTAGGTATGGCTGACCGCCTTGTGCTCCCGAACATGGCTCAGCGGCCACTAGCCGATTTTGTTGATCACTATGCCTGGGTTACTTCCGATGTGAAGGACGCCCCTTCTAAGGTCACCCGTGAGAGCCTCCAGGATCTTCATCAGGCCGGACTCTTGTGCAGAGGAAGACCCGAGGAGGCGTTGTACCAGGTTTACGTTCTTGCCGATCGGGAGCGTGTTTCTCAAAAGAACCTGGCCTCCCCTCGAGTTGTTGATTGGTTGTGGGTTTATAAACCCATGTTCACAACCTTGGGAGTTCGCCTTCCCTTCTCTTCCTTCGTCATGGGTTTGCTAAATCGGTGCGATGTTGCTCCGTCACAGCTGCACCCGTATAGCTGGGCTGCTATTCGCTGTTTTGAAATGGTCTACGAATATCTAGAGATCTCGGTATCTGCAACCTTACGAGGTGGATCTATCGTAGTCTTCTCTGTGCTGCTGCTATCGCTAAGAAGGTGGAGCCTATCTTGGGAAATATTCATTCTATGGAAGGGAAGCTTCGGAACTCCCAAAAGGATTTGACTGATTCAAGGTCCCGGGAGGAGTCTTTGAAGAAGAAGTTATCTGAGCAGGAGGAGAAGGCCAAGGAAGATGCCAAGGAAATCAATAGGTTGGTGGAGCGGGACATCACCTTGATGAAGGATTTGAACACTTCCCGTGGTGAGACCGCTACTTCCGAGAAGAAGATCAAAGACTTGGAGGAAAAGCTGAAACTGGCGGAGAGCTTGGCAACGGCTGCCCGTCAGGAAGCAGCCGCTCTGAAGAAGAAAAATAAGGAGATTGCTAAGGGGCCTGGGAGGCCGTGAAGCTGATTGAGGAGGAGATTAAGCTTCAGGTTGCTGTGCTAGCTCCCGACCTCGACTTTTCTCCAGTGGGCACTCTCAAGATTGTTGAGGACGGGAAGATTGTTGACATCCTCAAGCCTTGAGATGGATTCTTCTTCTTTTCAGCTTTTATACTCCTTGCCTTTGTTCTTGTAATTTTGCTTTTTGCTTTTGGGCCTTTTAAGGCGCCTTTGGTTGTAATGAATATTTTGATACTTCGTTTTAATTAAGCCGTTTTATGATAATTGTTCGCTTGCTCGGGCCGTCGTGGCTTTTGCCTACTTTATTGATTTTGCTTATCCGGGCCGTCGTGGCCTTTTAATTAAGCCGTTTTATGATAATTGTTCGCTTGCTCGGGCCGTCGTGGCTTTTGCCTACTTTATTGATTTTGCTTATCCGGGCCATCGTGGCCTTTTGGTTTATCGCTTTTATGGTATTTACCGTTTTAATCGTTTGTTACTTTTTTACCTTTGGGTCCCTTTGGTTCCCAGGGTGATCAGTCCCGGGTTTCCGTTAGATCGACCGCTCGTAGTTTTTGTCTTTTTGTTGTATTTGGCGAAAATCTTGCAAAAGACAGAGTTGTTATATATGTATATGTAGAACTTAAAATAAAGGGGTAATGTGATACATAATTAAAGAAAATGGAAACGAAGGAAAATGGAAAAAATTAAAGTGGATGTGAAGGGGTCGTCAGCCCGTCAGGTCGCTTTTTCCTATGAGTAAAATCTTTTTAGGTTTGCCATGTTCCATGTCCTCGGCACCTCGCTTCCATCTAGCTTTTCTAGCTTATATGCGCCCTTTCCGAGGACTTCTCTGACCCTGTAAGGTCTTTCCCAATTTACGTCTAACTTGCCTTCTCCCGGGGTTGGCGGCCCTATGTCGTTACGTCGTAAGACCAGGTCGCCTTCCCCGAGGCTTCTCCTTAGCACTTTGCCGTTGTATCTTAGGGCTATCCTTTACTTGATTGCTGTCTCTATCAGGTGTGCCATCTGTCTTGTTTCGTCAACTAGGTCTTTTTCAATTGCCTCGTTTCCTCTACCCAAGAAGTAATCTTGGACTCGGCTCCCCTATTTCGACTGGGATGACCCCGTATTTGAGTCAGAATGGGGTTTCACCGGTAGATGAATGGGAAGAGGTTCTGTAAGACCATAAGACTGAGGCTAGCTCGTCTGCCCATGAGCCCTTCTTTCATTCGAGTCACTTCTTTAGCCCTTTTAGGATAACTTTGTTGGCTGCTTCTACCTGTCCGTTGCTTTGAGGGTGCTCGACTGAGGAGAACCTTTGCTTGATCCCTAGTCCTGAGAGAAATTCTTTAAATTTCTTGTCAGTGAATTGTGCCCCATTATCTGATATGACAAGACTCTGGGATTCCGAACTTGGTGACCACTTGCCTCCACATGAATTTTTGACAGTTTGCTGAGGATATGCTGGCTAGTGATTATGCCTTTACCCATTTGGTGTAGTAGTCTGTAGCTACTATCAAGAATTTCACTTGTCCTGGCCCGGGTGGGAATGGCCCCAAGATGTTGACTCCCCATTGGGCAAAAGGTCGGGGTGCCATCATCAAACTAAGTTCCTCAGGTGGAGCTTTGTGGAAGTTGGCATTTTCTTAGCATTTCTTGCATTTCCTGACGAACCTCTGAGCGTCCAACATCATCGTGGGTCAGTAATACCCTACTCGGATGATCTTCCTTGCCGGCGACCTTCCTCCAATATGGTGACCACAACACCCTCATGGACTTCGCTTAGGACGTAGTCCGTCTGGTCGGGGCGCAGGCATTTGAGCAAGGGTTGGTGGAGCCCTCGCTTGTACAATTGCCCTTGTATGATCACATATTTGGGGGCTTCCCTCCTGGTGGCTTGTGCTTCCTTCTCGTCTTGGGGTATTTCGTCGTGTTCCAGGTATCGGAAGATAGGGTCTATCCATCAGGTGGGGCTTGGGGTCTAGGTTGCACATAAGATGATTGCTGGTTCAGTTGCCAGTCCTTGGATTAAAGACCTGTTCCCTGTCCCAGGCTTGGTGCTCACTAGCTTGGAGAGGAGGTCTTCTCGGGCGTTCCTTTCCTTAGGAACATGCTGGATTATGACTTCCTTGAAGTTTTTGCACAACTCTTTTACCTTTTCTAGGTATTTTTGTAGTAGTATGTCCCTGGCCTGGTAGCTGCCGTTTATTTGGGATGTGACGATCTGGGAGTCACTACTAACTTCTACCCTGGATGCTCCACTTCTTTAGCTAGGATTAGCCCTCCTATCAGTGCTTCATATTCTGCCTGGTTGTTGGAGACGGAAAAATTGAACTTGATCGACTGCTCGTAAGCTACCCCTGCCGAGTTTTCGAGAATGATCCCGGCCCCTTCGGACGTTTGGTTGGATACTCCGTCAACGTGGAGCTTCCACCGTGTGTTCGGTATGTCGGGTGCCTCTCCTGTGACCTCTACCAGGAAATCTGTCATTGCTTGGGCTTTGATTGCTTGCCTGGGCTCGTATTGCAAATCATATTGGGACAACTCTACTGCCCATGTCATCATCCTCTCTGCAAGGTCGGGTTTCTGGAGAGCTTGCCGAATGGCCTGGTTGGTTCTTAGGATGATCACATGCCCTTGGAAGTACTGTTTGAGTCTTCTTGATGAGGTTAGCAGGGCATAAGCCAGCTTTTCCAGCTTGGTGTACTTTAACTCCGCCCCTTAGAGTCCTTTGCTGATGAAGTATATTGGGCGCTGGGTCTTATCTTCTTCTCAGACAAGAACCGCCGCCATGGCCTGTGTGGTCACTGCTAGGTATAGGTACAGAGGTTCTCCTTCTCTTGGTTTGTTGAGCACGAGTGGTTCTAAAAGTATCTTTTTGAATGGCTGAATGCTTCTTCGCATGCCGGGGTCCACTCGAAGGTCATTCCTTTCTTCATTAGGTTGAAGAATGGGAGGGCCTTTTCCGCCGAAGCTCCGAGGAACCGGGATAGAGCCGTAAGCTTCCCGGTGAGTCGCTGCACATCTTTGATACACCCTAGGCTTGTCATTTTGAGGACGACTTCGCACTTGTTTGGGTTAGCTTCTACCCCCCATTGTGTTATCATGAAACCTAGGAACTTTCCAGCCTCCATAGCAAACGCGCACTTGAGTGGATTGAGCCTCATTTTGAATTTCCTTAGCGCTTCGAAGACAGCTTGGAGGTCGTCTATAAGGCTGCTTGGCTCTGCTATTTTTACCAAGATGTCGTCGACGTAAACCTCTACTGTCTTGCCGATGAGGTCATGGAAGACTCTGCTCATTAGTCTTTGATAGGCGGCCCCCGCGTTCTTCAATCCAAATGGCATTACCTTGTAACAATAAGTGCCTCCTGGTGTTATGAACGCCGTATTCTCCTCATCAGGCCGGTGCATCGGGATCTGATTATAGCCGGAGTACGCATCCATGAAGCTGAGGAAACGATATCCTGCCGCCGAGTCTACTAAGGTGTCGATGTTGGGGAGGGGGAAAGCTTTGTTTAGGTCGGAATAGTCGACACACATTCTCCATCTTCCACTAGCTTTTTTGACCAGGACGACGTTGGATAGCCATGTCGAGTATTCGAGCTCTTTGATGAACTCGGCTTCAAGTAGCCCGGCTGTTTGTTTGGCGACCTCATTAGCCCTTTCTTGGGACATTTTCCTTCGTTGCTGTGCTACTGTCTTTGCGTCTGGTTTGACGGCTAGTCGGTGGGACATGACCTCGGGATCCAAGCCCGGCATGTCTGATGGCGTCCACGCGAAGAGGTCACTGTTTGCCCTTACGACCTCCATGAGGGGGCCCTTGAGTTCATGGGGAAGATTTTTGTTTATGAAGGTAAACTGTTCTACCGACTTCCCTATCTGGAACTTCTCCATGTCTACTCCAGGGTCCCCACAGATGGCACCAATGTTCGTTACCGTGGAATCTCAAGTGCTCGATGGATCGGGTGGTGATGAGAAGGTTAGAGAGGGAAACCCTGGGTTAATCTGGAACGGGCGTTTGAGGTGTGCTCAGTGAGTTGATGGTGCCGGAGGAGAGGAGGACGAGGGGGTGGCTTCCTGCAAGGACACTCCAACGGTCAAGTTAGTGTCCGTACGAGGGGATGACCAAATTAGGTAAGATGTGACGTACCTTGGGGGGAGAGCTGTCCTCTCCCCTTATATACTGTGCAGGGCGGGCCCATGGATGACCTAGCCCACTGGTCAAGGAGCTTCTATGAACTGTCCTAGTCCACGTGGGAGGAACAGGTCGTTCCAGACTTTGGATCGGGGACTCGGGGGCGGCCCCAAGGATACCGACCCGACTGGTGACCTGGGTCGTACGGAGTGTAAGCCGGGCATGCCCCCGGTCGATTGTTGGAAACTGACCCGTCGGACTCTTCCTGTCGTGAGGGATGGCTTAGGCCTGGGTCAGGGGTGGCGCCCCGACCCGACGACTAGTGGGGTTGGACTCTGGTCCGTAACAATACTAATTTGGCATAAGGACAATCACGTAACACAGGAAGGACGTCCTCTATGAGGTAGTTGCAGCGCGGGTAGCTAGTAGAGGCAGATAAATGTCTTCTTCTACTGATTGACATTTGTTAAAATAGCATCATTGCGACTAACCAAAGGAAGGAGCGAATTCGCTCCGAACCGCTCCACTTCCAAAATAGTTTGAAGACTCAATCCGGCGTGTTTTGATCCTCTCGAAGCGAGTTGTTGGCTGATTTAAGGTTGAAGCCTTCTTTCTTTCTTTTTTTTCTCCTCCTCCCTGGAAAGTTTATTTTAGTTTTTTTTAAGTATTATTGAAAGACTCTCCTTGTAAGAGTGTGACCAAAGTTTCTTAAAGCCCTAAAGATTAAAGAAACAAAGGCCTTCTTTTATTTGTTTTCCCACACTCCTATCTCTATAAGTGTATGTGTTTGTCAATGACAATGACAATGAAATAATGATCAATTGCCCTAATACCCAAAAAAATGATCAATTTCCTTCATTTTCCCTGATGTCATTTCTCTGATTTACTCCAACAATTAGTTACTAATCTTGTTCCTTGATTTTTTTTTGTGATAGTATGAAATGAAACCAAAGCCATAATATTAAGATTCAATTAATTTGTTTGGCAGAATTTCAATTATTATTAATTAAGTTAAAGCTAAGTTGGGGCTGACCAAATGCAAATGAACAATGAAAAAAAAATGTTAATTAATTTAATTTGGGTTTGGGAAAAGAAGCACTAAAAAAAACGATACGCATGTGAGTGGTTGACAGCACTTTCTCCTCTTTTTTTCTTCCTTTTTTCCGTTCGTTTCTTCTTCCTATTCCTAATCTAAGTTGGAGATGGAGGTTATAAAGTTTATGTACTCACTAAGACAGAGGATGTTATTGTACCTGATGGCTCTAACCTTCAAGGGAGGTGTCGCGGTGGAGCAACGCCAGCGGTGGTGGTCGGGTTATGGCTGTGGTGGTCGGGTTATGTTTTATCCAAATTTTTATTTAATTTTTGAAAAATATACATGAGAATTAGGTTAGATTAAGTAATTAACTTTGTTGTCCAATCCTTAAATATCACATATCACAAAAATGTAAAAGTGATGATTTTTATCTTATACTACAGGTCAGTAAAAGTCAACAGAAAGTTTAACTTTGGTGTGTTTGGCAAACACGTTGAGGAGGAGAGAAGCACGTTTGAGTCTCTTGAAAGTTTCACTTTTATGTTTGGCAACTTTTATTCTTCTGAACGCATAAGTGATTCTGCCTTTAAACGTACGTTCAGGAGAAGCTAAAATTTGTAGCTTCTGCGTTTCACGTTCATGGTGGCTGATTATTTTAGAAAATTAGGTGGAGATTTTATTTCTTTTTTACCAATCCTATCCTTCATTTTCTTCTATACAAAGGATACTAGTAACTATTACTATCACAGTTCTCTATAGTTCTTCCTACTTGTTCTTAGTTCCAATTTTTTTTTTCATCAAAATGGTTCAAATTTGTTTCAATCACTAGCAAAGTGAATATTTTAATTTTTTTATTATTTTTAGTACTCACTTTCATATTTTAATTTTTATATTTTTTATTGTATTTTATATTTATAGGATAAATATTTTTATATTATTTGTGTAGTATTCTAATTTCTCATGTTATGTTTTTATATGAGTTTTTTTTTATCATTTACTATACTATTTTTTATATGTATATTTTTTATGAAATTTTTTTATTTTTGTTTGGCTTTGTTCATGTGATTTTTATTTATTTTATTGTATTTTTTATTCATATGACAAATGTTATTGATTTTTTTATTATGCTCTAATTTTTAGATATTTTGTTAATTTTATGATATTTTTATTATTATTTGTTCATATGAATTCTTTTTTTTTCTATCCTCCTTTACTGCATTGTATTTATGTTGTGTATGAAATTTTTTTATTTTTGTTTGGCTTTCTTCATGTGATTTTTATTTATTTTATTGTATTTTTTTTGTTCATATGATATATGTTGTTGGTTTTATGACATTTTTATTATTTCTTATCTGTATCAATTTTTTTTATTCTTTGATACCCTCTATTTTTGTTTTGTATTAATTTTTTTTATTTCTTATTCTGATTTTATAAAATTTGTAATTGTAATTATTATATACTACATTTATTATCAAAATTTTATAATATAAATTATGATCTTATAAAAAAAAGACAAAATAAATAAAAACTAATTATAAGTAACAATAGAGTCATAGATAATGAAAAATAGTTGATACAATAAAGGAAATGGATTATAGTCCAAAATAATACTAAATTAAAGAGTACTGACCGTACTAAAAAAATTATAGAATATTTTTTTTATTTGATATTATAAAATTTATAGTACTCTTTTCCATATTTTTATTTTTTATTGTATTTATTTTATTTATATGATAAATATTTTTTATATTATTTTTGTTAGCGTTTTGATTTTGCATGTATATAAAAAAATTATTTAAATTGATGTCTCTTTTAGTAATTTTTCATCTAAAAGTGATTTTGAGTAATATAATCCAAACAACATTTATTTTACTATAATCAATTTTGATATAAAAATTACCAAACATAAATCACGTTAACCTAAACCAACTTATTATCAAAATCAATTTTACAAAATCAATTTTATGCAAACTCCAGTTTGCAAACTGTAATCCAAACATACACTTAGTCGTTAGAGACTATGATTTTGATGCCACGCTTATTGACACGCTGGCACTTCCTAATGCTGACGTGTCAACTAAAACCCACCTTATTTCTCTTCCAAATTACACGTTTTCTTGTGCACACTCTTCTCTTCTTAAAGGCTTACCAAAAGAAGTAACCGGTTTAGCTTCATTGAGCCGTTACAATCTCTCTCTTCCGAATCAAATTAGTTCGACTCTCTCGGTTCCTAACACTTTTGCGGTTTGTTTTCCTGGTTCATCTAAATCAACCGGAGTTGCTTTCTTTGGATCCAAAGGACCCTACTACGCTTTTTTCCAAAATTCCAAAATTGACCTTTCGAAATCACTTATTTACACTCCACTCATTGTGAATCCAGACGTTATCTAAAAGTGATTTTGAGTAGTATAATCCAAACAACATTTATTTTACTATAATCAATTTTGATATAAAAATTGCCAAACATAAATCACGTTAACACAAACTTACTTCTCATCAAAATCAATTTTGCAAAATCAATTTTATGCAAACTCTCGTTTGCTAACTGAAATCCAAACACACACTTTGTTAATATTTAAATATATCTTTAATTAGAGAAAAAATTAAACATTAAATCTTTAAAAAATTAAGTTAAATTATGTGTGTTTAAAAACCACTTCAAATATTAATCTCTAAAAATATTAAGAGATCACATATATAATATGTACAAATTTTTCAAAGGATATATACTATTCATATAAAACTGAGTTAAAGGTGTAAAGTATAATTTTTTTCTTTAAATATAATTTTTATTCATTGCTCTTCTTGTTAAACAAAACGGTTTTTTCAAATTATTTTTAATGCCTTTTATAATTATATAATGTATTTAAAATATTTTTTGTTTATTAATATGTATTTAAAAAAATTCTTTTATTTTTTATTAAGTCACAGTTGACCACAAAAAATAAAAAATATGGGTATCGATAAGTAGTATAGTATCCAAAATATATCCGACATATAAATACGATATCTTAACAAAGTATCCATATTTCATACTTACAAACTTAAATGAAAAATATAACATATCATTAATATCAGTTTTTATTTAACATATCATGTCATAGCATTTTTTATTTCGTATTAAAAAAATACAAAAAACAAATGATGAATAAAATTCAAGAGTTAATAAATTAAAATTAAAAATTTCAGTAATTCTAATAACAAAACTTCATTCATTAAAACATGATTATCCAATTATTGTAAAATGTATGCAGTGTATCTGATTTTATTTTTACTATTTATATTTTCATAAGTGAGAGGAGAAGAGCTCACCATAGAAATTATTTTCTTTGAATTTTATTTTTTCTTTTAATCCCGTGACTCAAATTTAGATCCGGTGATTCAATGCTTGAATAATATTATGTCATGGTCACAAACGGATCCAATGATGTCAGGAATGAATTTCCAGTCCAAACAAAGTGAAAAAAATTCCAATTCAATTAATATATACTTTTAGTACTATGAGGATGTCATGTTGAATTTGACAATATAAAAATTGCTAATAAATAATTTAAAAATTATCTTATAATGTTAAAATTGACAATAATACATGACAATTATATAAAATTTGTTTATATTAAAAATTATTGTTCTGAGAACCGAATCAGATTGACCGGTTCAATTAAATTAACCGAAAATCGATCATTTGACCGATCCGGTTAGACTATAAAATCGTTCTACAAAACTGGTCAAAAAAGGTCAAACTGGTTATTAATCGGTGAATCGACTGAATCGGACCGGTTTTTTATAAGATTGGTTCACTCCTCCAAATCAAAACGGCGCCGTTTACAAAAAAAAAAAAAAAAAAACCACCCAAAAAC